>NC_047515.1:9670060-9941502 GCF_902827115.2 Pseudochaenichthys georgianus
ATAAAAGGCCTCATGTTACAGACTATTTATATCCAATTGGGAGGAACTACATAAACAGTTTTTGCCGTAGGTGTTTTGAAGCGTTTTTTTCTTTCTTTTTATCGCGCCAGCCCGACTAAATGTGGCTTTTCAACCCACCCACATGGAGATAAGTACAATCACAGGGCACTTATCAGTCACTACAGACACTGAGGAAACCCACAGGGACTTTATCCAATCAGCCACTTGTCTACCACACTTATACTACATCTATTAATGCAGGGACTACACATTTTCAAAAGCAAAGCATTATATATATTTGTTCATTGCCACACATAACACTTTAATTATACTTTCCAAGTATCTGTTGACCATTTCACTGAAGCATCAGTAATAATCCATTCAATATTGGTCGATATAATATTTTGCAAACACATGGAGTGATGTTGGGTTGCTGCGTTATTGATTGATATTGCTAATCAATCAATAACACTATAGAGTTTCAATAATTCAAACTGAAAGAGGAAATATAAAGACGCAAAAGGGTGTTGTCACTCATTATTGCACTTGGTTGAATACCCAATTCTGATTGGTCAATTTGGACATTCCAGAGGTCGCTGATTTTGCGAAGAGTGCCACTAAGGAGAAGCGCTAAACCGCTCAACCAGGTACATTTAGCGTCAACGGTGGACAACATTCATTTTCATCCATGAGAAATCACCATGGAATACTATTTGAATATTTATTTTTATATTTGTGGAGAGCCCGAAACTTTGGATTCATGAAGGCTAAACTGTCCCTAGTAAAGAAAAGAAAAACAGCACAATAGAAGGAAAGTGGTTAGCATACGGAACTAGCATCAACCTTGTAAAAGCCACACATTTCACATTGACCTTTTTCTTACTGTGCGTTATCATTTCCAGGGACTGTGTCCTGTTCTTTGTGCCACCCGAAATAAAAGTGATTGGTTCAAAGACACAAGCCAGTGACTTCCTCCCCTATAGCAGAGTGTGAGATTAGCATTAGCAGGACAAAAACCGACCTTCACAGACACAGGTATTAGACTGATCCCTCTCAGTTGCTGGGTGCACTGGATTGTAATCACAGTGAAGCAGCCTTGTGTGTTCACATGCAGACTGAGCTGTTTGCATGGCAACAGGCTCTCACACTGACCTACCTGAAGCTCCTGCCAGTTTTGGCATGTGTGTTTCTGCCCTGTGGGAAATTAACTCATGAAGAGCGAGTGGGAAGTGTGCATGTGTTATTTATTTACTTAATTAAGTACTCAATTATGTTGTCCCCTGTGATGAAGATCATTGGGGGGAGGATGTAATTGCCTCTCCATGTCTGTACTAAACAATTACTTAACAAGGTTTAGATTTAATGCATAGACATTTGTAGATACATTTCCATTGACGTGTTCACATTATATTCATCATAATAATGTAAGTATATTAAATAACATGAACAGACAAAGCAAGATGCATATAGCCCCTATATCATGCTTAATGAAAAACCTCAACTGACTCTATGCGCAATAACGTCACCAACATGGAAATTAGGGTATTGCGTCATCTGGCAACTTCAAGCCACTTCTGGAGATTGTGCTTCTAACTAATTTTATTGGAAAATAGTTGGCAACACTGCACAGGAAACTCTTTTAAACAGCGTTATTCACGCCAGCGTGCCATAAATGGAGCTCTTATTTTCACGGTAATTGTACACGCTTGGCAGACAGAACTGATCGTGAAATCAGCTCTGATGGAAGCAATCTACACATTGATGGCGATATTCTTCTACAAATATTATTTACCTCGTAATTATTTCATTGCATTACATGTTTTTGATTCAAAGCGACTTACATATACTTTAATACTGTTGCAATGCCCGAGCAATTCAGGGTTAGGGTTAGGCATCTTGCCCAAGGACATGTTGACTGCAGGGGGAGGGATCAAACCGGTGACCCTCTGATTGGTAAATCAAGTCAAGTTTGTTTGAATTTTCAGAGTTCATTTTGTAATCTTCTGGGGGATATATCAGTTTTTGACCTTTGCACAAGATAATTACACATCTGGTTCTCTTGTGTTCCAACTGTCAAAGATAGCTAGCTGATCTGTATGCAATAATATGCATGAGATGACATTTCTTACTATTAGTGAGTTCTTTAAACCATCACACATCATTCAGCAGAAACACGCGTGTTTTATTAAAACTATATGTACAGGTGTTGCTTGCTGTAGCAATTGAATTTGTTCCTGCAGACACCAAATCAATTAATTACAGCTTCAAACTTTTTTGTCAATTTTACAAGTTTATAAATGGGTTAAAATGTTATCCTTTTGTATAGTAAAAGCAAACATAGATATAGTAGAGGGATTGATAAGAATGATACTCTTTCTTTCTTTTCATTAAAACATGTCCTTGTTTCCTTTAATACCTTTCAAAATAGACTAATTTACTAAAACATTTCTCATTCTTTTTAGTTATTCATTTCACAACTGTTCCAAAGTATCTAATGCAGCTTAATACATTACATGTACCCATTCAGCTTGTTGTAATCAATCATACAGCTCAGTGGGGTTACATTGATACCAATTATGATTTTGTGTTGAGTAGCCGGATGCTCAGTTATGCTGTCTGTTAGCACCAAGCCCCCCCTCAGCCCCCACCAACTGTAGCACTCCTCTCTTAGGCCCCTTAATAACATAGAAAGCACTCTTTTCTTCAGTCTTGCTATTCATACACTTTGAGCCCACATCCCCACCTCTCCTCCCAGCTCTCCATCTGCACGCCTCCACCCTCTTCCATTGGTTTCCATGCTGAGCCAAGCCGCTGCTATCTTCTTTGCATGAAAGATCACTGATACTCTCTTAAGTGAAGTCTGTGCAGATTATAAAATCCTGGGCCGGACTTCCAGGGAGTTTCCAGGGAAAACCAAATCCCTGTGGAGTGCCAAAGGACGATCTAGTCGAGCGTAAGACATCGGTGTATCTCACACAGTCCCCTTTGTGTGGTTCTACAGCAAAGAGTTTGGCACAAGGTGAAAGTAAGAACAACAAAGTGTATCAAATCACACATTCATCAAATGATAAAATTGACGGACACAAGAACACACAGTATGAAGGATTCATGTGGGAACGAACAAGCACGCACGCACACGCGCACGTGCACGCGCACACGCACACGCACACACACACACACACACACACACACACACACACACACACACACACACACACACACACACACACACACACATACTGTATATGAACCAGGGGATAGCTTAGTAGAGTGAATACAGCCAGTTGTGCCAGCCAGCAGTGCTTTAGGAATTATTATGTTATCTATTTAGACAGATCACCGGGGGGAAATATTTGAAGCCATAAAACTGCCAGTTCTATTTTCTCCCCGCCTCTGTGTGTTTGTGGTTTGTGTATGTATGACCGTGTGTGTGTGTGTGTGTGTGTGTGTGTGTGTGTGTGTGTGTGTGTGTGTGTGTGTGTGTGTGTGTGTGTGTGTGTGTGTGTGTGTGTGTGTGTGTGTGTGTCTGTCTGGGCGAGTTGGATGACATTGCTGAGCGCAATGAGTCGATGGCATCTGAAGGCTATTAGCATGGGGAGAATACATTCCGGAACTGGCTGGCCAATACAAACACTCGGCTCGCCTTAATGAGTCGTGACTAGACTGCTCAGTTACCATGGTAACAGTGTCTCCAGCGGGTCGAACGGTCTCGTGTGGGCGGACACGTTTCTTTAGCCGATTCCGTTTGGACGGAAGACTTTTTTGATATCGAATTCTGTTCGTTTTCGTTTCGGTGTAAACGGAGCCTAAATCTTAATGAAGGAGGCTGCTGCATTTTTAGTCATATCATGACATTTTCAAAACTTTTGAATAACATTTGATCACGATTCTATTAAAACAATAACTACACGCAAATATAGCTATTCCTGTTGTTGCCGTTGCATCTTTCTGTATCTGAAAAGGCCATCTCCTTGTATGAGAAATAGTTAATAAATAGACACAAAATATGTCATGGAAATAACAGTAGGCTATGACCGTCTTTACTCATGGTTGTGATTTGAATGTTTATAATTGTACTTTTTTCACAGTTGAAACCTAAGGTGTGGTTTAGCTGTAGTTGAATTAAGATGCAACATAAGTGAGAAAGGCCTCGGATGTTTCAAGCAACACTATATCCTATAGAGTGTTGCCGCATTGCCTGTTCTTCTTAGCCTCTAGCAAGCATTGGTAGTATAAGCTAACATATAAGAGACCTTTTTTCAGGTTCACCTGTCTGGACTCAAACGACCCGGACTAGGCCAGTGAAGCATTTACTGCGTCAGGTACATTCCACCCTCTTGGCTGATCTTGTGTTTATTTCGAAGAAGGGCTCTCTTTCCCAGGTCTCTCTTGGCCTCAGAGCGAGGGCTCTTGGCTGAGGTCCACGTTGCACAAAGGGCCCGGGCATTCCAGCTGTCTGCGTTTAATCCAGTGTGTCAGCTCGTGTTAATGTTTCAGCGTGAAATCTGAGGGCGCAAAGCGGCGTGGAATATCTACAAGAAAAAAACCCACCCTCAGAATTCCTCTGGAAAGGGCCACCGAGTAATAATCTGGCCAACCAGGGGTCTTCTTCTGGAAGATTTAATGGGTGGTGGTATACTGTAGCAGGTTGGTGTGTGTATACAAATGTGTGTGTCTGTAGGTCCTCAAGCTTGCCAGGCAGGTGGTAGGAAGGTAACGTTTGGGATTTCTACCTCCCGCCCAAGGAGGATACTGGTCTAATCAAAAGGAAAAGTGAGGAGAAAGAGGAGCCCACCGACTAATGTGAGACTAAATCAGCATTTCCGCTCCTCCTCAGGACCCCTGCGGTCCGCTCAGACACACAATAGAGGAATGACACGCTTCTGTGGACGGTTAATTATCTTAGACACACACATTAACTGACACCCGCTTCCACACACAGTGAACATGCAACAGACACAAACGCAGTCGAGCAGATGCAATTGGTGCAACGCACACACGTGGACGTTTGTGCTCACACACACACACACACACACACACACACACACACACACACACACACACACACATATTATCATTCCACACCCTGTCTATCTCGCCTCACTCACTTCCACCCAAATCCGGCATTATTCACATCATTGTCTGCCATATTTGCTGCAAGCAACATCTATTCATCCAAAGCGGAACCATCCATATAGATACTGTAACTCACACTATTTACCGTGTGTGTGTTTGAGAGTGTACATGATATAACGGACACTCATTGTCTTTTTTCCCCCCACTTTTTATTGAAATACTTAAATGGAAACAGATCCCAACACAGGACAAAGCCAGACTTCAGATGGGTGCAGGTGATGTGCCACCCAGCGCGTCCTGATGCTCTGCCAAACTCTGCCAGAAAAGCTTTACGCAGATTTGGATTGTATCACTTCATAACGCGGCTTTAGGGAGGGACTATTTACGCTGATCTGCTGTTTTATGAACAGCTTCTCCACTGAATTGTTTCAGTGTTTCAGGGATGCAACTTTTACAGTTTGTCAGCGCAGCCTAAATCTAATTATTGGCATTATTTATTTTTTTAGGTATTATTTCTACATTTTCACTATTTCTTTTTATTTCATAAGGGTTGTAATAAATGCCATCAATTATTAGTTATTTTTCAATTTGGCCTTTCTTTCTCTTAGGAATAGGCTAATCTTTTTATACATTTTTACAGAACATTTGCACTTTTAGTGTGATGATGAAAGGCTCTCATTAGACAAAGTATAGATAGAAGATATAGAAAAAAACACAGTGTAAAAGCAGCAGTTGCACAAAGCTGATGGAGGAAACGTAATTGTTTTAAAACCCTATGTGATTGGCTTGAATTACATCAAAAATGGAGCCATAACTCAGTCAGTGGAAGACTTCGAAAAGCCTTATTGTTGACAAGTCTTGTGTGTTATTTCTTTGTCCAATCTCTATGATGGGTATTGGAGATAATCATCATCTTCTGCTGAGAACATCATTAACATGTTACTGGTTGACAGAACAAATAAAGTCAATCACAATCTTGTCCGTTTTTTCTGTTCAATATATGAAACCATGCTTGCTTCATAGAATGTAATTTTAATCATAGAAAGTTTGGGATGTCCTCCTGTATTACCCATAAATGACATTTCAAATAAAATGAGCTCACTCGGGGTAATTTTAAGAAATAACTATCTGGACTGTCAAATAAACATTAAATCCCACAGCTAGCTTGGTGCAGTACAAGAGATAAATCCATGTTCTGTACATCAGAAAAGCCCTTTTAAATAATAATAAAAATAATAATGCATTACATTTTTTTATTAGAGCGCTTTCACAGGTGCTCAAAGCGCTTTACAAGTACACATTACACATATTAGACATGTACGAGTCATTACTGCGGACATTACCCACTTTTGTCAGGAGATGTAATAATAATGATAATAATAATAATAATAATAATGATATTATTAAATAAATATAGTATTTAAATTGAAGAGAAAATGTATATTACATGGCAAGTTCATTAGCTCGTTGACTATCAGCTAAAAGGCTGACTATTTAACATTGCAGTACATTGGAGCGTCTTTGTGCAACTTGCTTTAAGATGGTAAAAGAAAACTGAGGTTAGTGAAAGAATTAAGGGGGAAGCACAAAGTGTGAGATGTACTGTATAGGTGTGACACACTGCCTTGAAGAGCTCAGCTAATTAAACAACTTAACAGATTTAGAAGGAGCCGATCATGTGCACCACGACTGTTTGCTGATGATGACACAGCAGTTTACAAGGGATGTGACTTTTGTTCCCTCTTGTCTCACAGCTACAGGGTTAGGTTCTCATTATCACATCAGTGTCATCTTTCTCAGTTTTCATCCAAAAGCCAGATCACACCCTGTAGAGACAGACAGAGGAAGAGGCAAACTCACAAACAGGCACACAAACCAAAATAATCCACAATATTTCATAGGCCCATCATTTAATTATATTGATTACACAACATATTGTTGTAAGGGTTAATGTCTTGCACTGCATAATGGACACTACCTAACTGTCCTCATCTTAACCTGACTTGTTCAACAAGTTAACCGGCTGGTCACACAGCAGAGCTCACACACTGTAGTTGTTGTTGATTTTTAAATTGACTCTAGCATTTGGGGGTTTGACGTCACTGTTGTCAGCAGCCAGCAGCTCGTCCGAGATTGAAAGAACAACTCATCCCAAAAATCTTTAACATAGATATTTAAATACTGCTATTTGTGAGTTTTTCTGATGTGTTTGCCATATTTTATCCCTTTTAGTTCTTTTTTGACTTGTTTATTTTAGCCTATAGATCACAGAAGACACGTACCACTTGCTTAAATTGTCTAACTGTCCATTGGAGAGGTGGTTTTCTTAATGACCTTAAAGAGCCTGTGACAGCCTCCCAACAACTGTTGTGCAATGAAATATTGGGCTACTAGTAATCTCGAACCGTCAGTTTAAAAAAGAAGTTGCGATACCGTTCCGATAAATATCAATAATTTCGAACATCGCGGGGAAATTCCTTCGACTCATTTTGATGGTTTTGGGGGAAGCCGGAAGTGACGTCAATGCGGGAACGCTTCACTGTGCGGCGAGAGAGCCAAACACGGACAAAGTGTGTTGTCATGCGTAGAAATGGTGAATTACTGAGTTTAGGCACGTTAATAATGTTTTAATGAAGTTGACTACAGTATTCATATGTGTTAGTGCTTTCATGTCAATTCGGTGAACATAAACATAAATGATCGTGGTGAAGATGATTAAATTAGGATTAAAATCGGAGCTGCTGAATTTCCTCCCGTCGGATGTGATATAAAAACAAATTGATTATTTTTGTAGTTGTAAACTCAAGTGGATGAAACTACATTTATTAGTGCTTTCATGTCAATGCGGCGAACATATGATACATTAAATGATCGTGAGGATGATGATTAAAAAGTCGTTTGTTTGAGCCGGTCTGCATTTCCTGATGAGAAAACAAACCGATGCTTTTTGTAGTTGTAGTACACCAACATGGATTAAACGTGTGGTTTTTTTACCACAATGTTGGGGAAATTAATGGGTAAAATGCACGGATTATTATTATTATTCCCACTCCGATCGGGGCACTAGGTCCACCATTTCCTCGCAGCGAGGCTCCCCCCCGTTGACAGTTTACGTGGGCTGGGTGCAGTGGCGGACTGGCCATCGGGACGAATCCCGATGGGCCGGTACTGAAGTGGGCCGGTCGGATAAGTCACTAGCACATCCCCCACTCCCCTCGTTGACAATTTATTAGCGGTACCGAAGTGGGCCGGTCGAGAGTCCCGGGCTGATTTTTAGTCCCAGTCCACCACTGGCTACATGACCGTATGATCGCCCATATTGACGCACCTCATTCCTAAACTTCTAACAGATTCAACATAAACCGATCCTTCAGCCTCATATGAGCTCTCAGACACGTTCAACATTAACCTGTCATCGCTGTCTGAGCTTGCTGCTGTGTGCGCCATCGTGCGTTTACATGCAGATGCTGGGATCCTGAACGGTGCAGCTGGAGCGCTGTGCCCGCAATGACGTCACACATCATTTGGCGGGACTTGAAGAATCCCGAGAAGATCCAGAAAATGGTCAACATTGAAGGCAGATTAATGGTTATCAAAGTACAAATATCCAAAATCAGTTCAGTAACGGTTTTCAAGGGGACAATATTTACTCAAATTGATGGGTTTGGATGATGGGGGAAACCCGTGTCACAGGCTCTTTAATAGGAACCACACAAGTTATTCTTAAATAAAACAGATCTAGAATTATTATTAAGCCCATTAATAACAAGTTAACCTGATAAGCCTTATTAGCCAGTTTGTCAGGCTAAACTAAGTGTGTCATGGCAAAGTGCCAAAGCTTCCAAGGAATCTGTAACCATGTTTTTTACTTTACTTTGGCCCGTTGAGTATTCAGGTGTCTGATTCCACCCTAATGCTATCAGCACAAATGTGACCAGTGTAGAATGTAACAAGATCTGATATTTTCATGGTTGTTTTACAAAAAAAACTATGAAAATGTGACCACTCTAATCTTGAAGTACCATAATCAGTTCTCATTCATAACACTCCGTTCAATGTCTCACTATGGGATGCGCCTCATCGCGGAGCAAACAGAAGCATCAATCTCATTACGCCAATCCTGATTGGCCGGTGATCTTGACGTCAGCGTCAGGGGAAATCCCCCCTATAAGTAGCTTGCGCCACAACGCATGTGTCATTCAAACACCTCTTCTCGCTTCAGAGCACATCTCTACAGTAGCCGGACAAGCTTCACTGTCCACAGACTGAACCCAAATACCCATTTCGGTCGACGGGCGCTCGCCGGCTACTCCTTCTGCTTCGCAGGAAGACGGTAGTACTAACGCTGTTAGTATTTAAAATCGACCTCGCCCTTCTCTTCCCGAGAAAGTAAGGTAGGTCTGATTTTTTAAGCTAGCAGCACACCTGTTGCTAGCTCGCTCCCTCTCTACCGACACCACGATAGCGAGGACGTTTTTATTTTCTCTTCTCCACGGAGGAAAAAAGGATTTAAAGAGCATACTGTCACACCAGTCAGTATTCTCCGGGAATAAAAGACCCACACCGTCCTTTTCTCTGGATTAAGAACAAGGTGGTAACATCTTTTTCTCCCATCCTATCTGTCGAGAGCGGGCCCTCTCCACGCCACGAGGCGAACAAGATGGACGCCCCTCTCCCTCACACCAGAGGAGTCAGGGACTCGGTGGCTCGACTCGGTGGCTCGACTCTGCGGCTGCGGGTTGTAGATCTCGGGCACAGACACACACCAGGTCTGTTCGTCCTGCCTCGGGCTGGAACACGCCCGAGGCGCTATCGACAACCCCGGCTCGTGCGGACATTGTGTCCGCTTCACCGTAAAGAGCCTCCGCCGACGGTTAGCACGACAAGCTAGCCTGTCGGAACAGGACCCCCCCATGTCCACGGACCCGCCGGCCGGCAGTCAAGACATGGGGGCGTCCGCCACAGAGAGTGAACCCCTCTCCGTGTTGGTCTGGGGCTCATTATCTGCGATGGCTACAGAACCGGAATCCCGCACCCTGGCAGGCCGGGACCCGGTGACGGCAAGACACGCGGGAACGGGTACCAAGCTGGGGGCTCCCGGTTGGACCTCACCATGGTCTCACCCGCGGAGGATGTCCTCGAGCTGGACTACGAGGAGGACGAAGAAGAGGACGCCTTGGCGTTCCTTCTGTCCGAGTCGGATGAACAGGAAGAGGACACCTTCATGTCATCGGCTCAGGCTGCAAAGCCTGGAGCGAGGGCTGCTCTCCCGGGCGATAGCACACCAGCTTCGCCCGGTCTGAGCATGGACCTGCAGGCCGTGTGTAAACGTGCTGTGGCCAGACTCAACGTCCCGTGGCCTGAAATGGCCAAGGAGACCTCCAGGTCCCGCTACGAGGGAAAACATCTTCCCCAAGCAGCGGGGAAAAAGAGGCAACTCCTTCCGGTCTTCCCGGAGATGTTGGATGAGGTGTCGGTCTCGTGGAGAGACCGGCCCTTCAGCAACAAGGTCCCAATCCAGGGTGCCTCCTCCCTAGACTGTGACGGAATGGAGAAGCTCGGCCTGCCCCACATACCGCCCATGGAACCGCTGGTAGCGGCCCACCTCCTACCGAAGGTGGGCCCGTCACCGAGCAGGAACCCCACACTGCCAGCAAAGTCGGACCGTTTTCAGTCGACAATTACTGAAAAGTCCTACAAAGCTGCAGCGTTGTCCGCCAGGGCCCTGAATGTGTCCTCGCTGCTAACCGCTTACCAAGCGGAGCTCTGCGAGGACCTGTCGGGTAACCCGGGGGCAGCCACTCTGGACGAGATGGCGTCACGGACATTTGTCTCCGTGTCCAACGCTGCACCGTCCAGGCCACGGGCAAGGTAATGGGGATCATGGTGGTGCAGGAAAGAGCGAGATGGCTCAACCTCACCACCCTCCCAGACCGGGAAAAGGAGGATGTGCTGGATATGCCCATCGTTCCCGAGGGAATTTTCGGCTCCGCTCTCGCCTCCATGCAAAGGAGGTGTGAGACGAAGAAGAAGGAGGACGAGGCACTCCACCTCTGCCTCCCTCGAAGGGTCCAGCCGCTGCCTTCGCAGCAGCAGTCCTTCGCAGCAGCAGTCCTTCGCAGCAGCAGTCCTTCGCCCAAGCTGCCTCGAACTCTGCTCGGTTTAAAGCACCGGATAAGCAGAGGTCGCAGCCCGCCCCGAGTCCCCAGCCCAGGCTGGAGACAAGGGCAAGCTGGCCTAGAAAATCTCCAGTTCCGGCTGCAGCTCAGGCTCAGCCAACCCAGAATTTCGGCCAGCAGTCGAGGAAGAAGAAGCGAGCGGCGTGACAGCCCCTCCTTCTCCCCTCTGTGACAGAGCTGGAAGTTCATTCCCCAGCTCTGAATGTGTTCCCGCCGCCTCGAGAGATGCCTCAAAACCATCCTCAAGTCCGCACAAACACATGTCACACATTGGTTGATTCTTTTGTTATAAAACATTTGCCGCTGACGCATCCAGGCTTCAGGCCGAGGGCGCAGCTCAAAAAAATGAAAAGAAAATCAATAAAACCAATAAACAGCCCGTCAATTGTTCCCCTTCTGAGAGCAGCTACGGCATCTCTCAAAAGGCGGATTACTGGCGGCTCTGTGAAGGCACCACCGCCACGCGCACGCGCAGTGCCGGCTAGGGCTTTAAGGGCACCACCGTCACGCGCATGCGCAGTGCCGGCTGGGGTCGTGAAGGCACCACCGTCACGCGCATGCGCAGTGCCGGCTGGGGTCGTGAAGGCACCACCGTCACGCGCATGCGCAGTGCCGGCTGGGGTTGTGAAGGCACCACCGCCACGCGCATGCGCAGTGCCGGCTGGAGCCGTAAGGGCACCACCGCCACACGCATGCGCTGTGTCGGTGGGGATTGTCGAAATGGGGCACCACAGTGCTCAGACACTGGAGGGCCCCATAACACAACAAATAGAGACTCAGAGGGGAAGAGACGTGACATCTCAGCTGGCTCTAAGGAGCATACAGCGGGAGATACTCACGACATCTGCTTGGGTTTCTCAAGACAGTTACACGGAGCTACAGACTCCAAGTCACCGTCACCCCCCCTCGCTTCTCGGGCTATCTGTATTCACAAGCCCGGAGAGAGTCAACCCATATTCTGGAGAGAGAGGTTCTCTCTCTCCTAGAAAGGAGGGTTTTATCTATAATGCCCGCCGAGCAGAGTCAGATTACGCAGACAAATATCCTCGTAAAGCACCCGCTCAACATGGGTCTCATAATAAAACTACACCCCGCGCGCCACGGCGTGCGGAGAGTATTGGTTATTATGAAACGTAGTGGCACTACACCCGACTTTTCTAGTACGGGGCGTGCCTACGGGTGCTGTCCTTTCACGGAAGGTGGTCACCACGGACGCATGTCTGACAGTCTGATAGGGTATTTACGAAGGTCGCCTGGTGAGGGGTCTCTGGAGCAGAGACCTCCAGCGGGCGCACGTAAATCACCCGGAGCGTTTAGCGGTGTTCCCCACCCTAAAACGCTTTCTGCCTTCTCTCAGAGGACACCATGTCCTCGTGAGGACAGACAACACGACCACAGTATCGTGTATGAACCGCCAAGGGAGGTTGCGTTGTCTCCAGTCACACACACTGGCACACAAACTGATCCCTTGGAGCGGCAGACGTCTCCTCTCTCTGAGAGCGACACAGGTACCAGGAGTGATGCACCTCGGGACAGAACTACTGTCCAGAGGTGCACCACTCTATGCAGACTGGACTCCACATCCAAGGATCGTGAGTCCGCTGTGGGTGCGTTACGGCAGAGCCGTGTTAAATCTGTTCGCATAAAGAAAAAATGCTCAATGACAGCTGATCTCTTTAATGCACGATTTAAATGCACCGTTAGGCGTGGACGCACTCGTACACGATTGACCTCCGGGTCTTCTGTACGCGTTCCCACCCCTGGCTCTGATACCCCCAACTCTGGCCAGAGTGAATGAGCAACGCCACACACTTATCCTGATGGCTCCGCCCTAGCCCGCAACGTACGGGCTGGCGGAGATATATCAGCTGTTGTGCGGGCAGCCATGGCAGCCCCCACTACGCAGGGACAGATTGTCTCAGGCGGGGGGGGCGATCCTTCACCCACGCCCAGAGCGCGGGGCACTATGGGCCTGACCCGTGAGTGGTACAATCTGAATACAGTGGGACTCCCTCAGAAGGTGATAAACACTATTCAGAGTGCGAGAGCTTCCTCCACCAGGTCTCTCTATGACTGTAAGTGGAGGGTGTTTGAGGAGTGGTGCCTTTAAGAAGGGCACATCTCTTTTCAATGTCCTGTCGGGGTGATTCTATCATTTCTACAGGACTTGATCGATAAACACAGAGCTTTCTCCACGATCAAGGTGTACCTGGCTGCTATTGCTGCATGCCATGTGGGCTTTGAGGGTAAGACGGCTAGCCAACACCCTTTGGTCTGCCGTTTTATGAAGGGAGCTCGCAGGCTCCTCCCTGTCTCCAGGTCACTGGTGCCCTTATGGGACCTGGCAGTGGTTTTAAATGGGCTCAGAATGACCCCATTTGAACCCCTGGAAGGAGCTGACATGAAACATCTGTCACTCAAGACAGTGCTGTTACTGGCCTTGGCATCCGCCAAGCGGGTCAGTGATATTCATGCGCTGTCATGTGACTCGGGGCCTGGCTACATCCTGGGCTTTGTTCAAGGGTGTTTCCAACCAAGACATATGTGCAGCGGCGAGCTGGTCCTCGCAGCAGTGCTGGGCAGTGCAGTGCTGGGCACCTTGTTGAGTCGGGACTCAACAAGGTGCCCAGCACTGCTGGATCGGTGATTTTCGAGATAAGCTCGTCTGGCAATACAGGAGCTACAATTTCCCATAGTGAGACATCGAACGGAGTGTTATGAATGAGAACTATAGGTTAGTTACGTAACCCCAGTCCTCAGAGTAACATGAAGTGAGATGTCTCACCAGACGGCCCTCCTTGCTATGGTGAAGCGAGAAGAGGTGCTTATTTTGAATGACGCATGCGTTGTGGCGCAAGCTACTTATAGGGGGGGAATTCCCTGATGCTGACGTCAAGATCACCAGCCAATCAGGATTGGCGTAATGAGATTGATGCTTCTGTTTGCTCCGCGATGAGGCGCATCCCATAGTGAGACATCTCACTTCATGTTACTCTTAGACTGGGGTTACGTAAGTAACCTATAGTTATGTTCGTTGACCTCTCCTTATTGCCCATTGTCATGCAGTTGTAAGTGCAACTAGACTAAGTGTCTTTCAAGTTCTGGTCCTGGAGGTTGAGAGAACAGTCTAGGTTGTTCTCAGACCCTCTGCTATCTGGGCCTCTCATCTACACCCAAGATGCTGACTTCAATGCAAGCCAACCTGCTTTAAACAAAAAAGGAGGTGAAGAGGTAGAGGGAATGGGAGGGAGAAAAAGAGGGCCAGACAGGACAAAGCTGGGAGTGGGGAGAAACTGAACACAGTGTCTGTTGTGTGTATGAAGGGAGGACTTGGCACAAACACTGGCCGGTCTGTAAGAGTATCCTGTGCTGCTCTCTATTCCATGCCTGCCTCTTCAATACTGTCTTTGTCCTCTCAATGTGCACAGCGACACTGAGAATCCACACACAGCAACACCTGGCCCCTGCAAGGCTATGTGTATCCTATACTTTAACACAGGAGGGGGTGGACAGTACAAGACAATGTAGGTCAGGCCTATTCAACTAGTGGCCCACGGGCCGAATCAGGCCCTTCAGAACTGTTTTCAGGCCCACAAGAGGTTGCCTGCAAATCGAAATGGCATATGTGTAATAGCATAAATAAAACTAATGTCTGATCACACTAAATCCGACGATGCGGCGAAAACGCTGGTTTTTCCATTAATTTGAATTATTATCCATTATTTTGCCTGCCGCGCTCTGCTCATTAAAAAAAAAAACCGCACTGTGTCCTCACTTTTCATTGGCTCAGTCAAACTCACGTTACACACTAGGTTCGCGGGCCACAGAGAAAGTACTTTAGTTAACAACAGCTTCAAGATATCTCTCTCCAAGCCCAAGAAACGTAAAGTTGATTCGGAAAATCGCCAAATCCAGAATGAATGGACTGACAAATATGTATTTACTTTGCCAGCCGCAACAAGTAATAAACCGGTGTGTTTATTGTGCAACAAAAGTATATCCGTGATGAAAGAATACAACATAAAGCGACACTACAACTCAAATCACGGCTCGTTTTCTGCCAGTTTTCCCGTGGTCTCAGAGGAACGGAGAAGGAAAGTACAGGGACTGCTAGCATCATTTGAACGGAGTCAAGTGGCCAACAATGAGGAAGGTGGCCTTGCTTATACTGACAATGTTTGGATCTACCTATACTTGTGAGTCTAGCTTTTCTCATATGAATGCCATCAAAACAAGGGCACGTTCCTCCATGATCAATGAGAAGTTGCATGAGTGTCTCAGGATTGCTCTTACCAGTTATCAGCCAAACTATGCTGAAATAGCTAAATCAAGGCAGTGTAATTTCGCTCACTGACTCAAACAGGCTAAAGATGACAGAAGTCTGATGCATGGTATTTATGCAGATCTGTTTTTATGGTCATTCAAACAAGCCTACTTACTGTTTCGAAAATTGTAAAAATGTTTCCAAGATATGAATGTTATTGTGAGTCTGATGGCTATTGTTTTACTATGTTCTATTTGCATTTAGTATTACATTGTATGGACTTGTGTTGTCTTTGCTCTCTGTCTCGATGTTGGCAGCCATCTTGTGTAAGCTTCCAATGTGGAAGTACAGGAGGATTCTTTCTGAATGGAGAGAAACAGGTTCAAGCCATCAAAACAGAGACATAAAGGATGACAGTCTGAGAGGTGGGGGGAACAGAGGGATAAAAAAGAGAGAGAGGCTTGTAAAGGGGCAAAGAAACGGTGAGTTGATGCCGGGCGGCGTTTTTCTTTCAGAAACCTGATCTGAGCAGGGAGCGGAGCAGGGCGAGATAAAAGGAGAAAGGAGCGTTGTCCGAGCCCAGCTACAGGAAAAGGACGATTAGAGCAGAGCCCGGTATCAGGTATGCAGGCCGGTAATCCCAGCCAATCACACTGCGGGTACATTAGGCCAGACGGCAGCTTGACTCCACTGCACTAACCCCACCAACCCCAAACCACTCCCAACCATCTCTCTCTTTTCCCTGACATTGAACTCCTCCTTCTCTTTCTCTTTCACTCTCCGATCCTCAGTCCTTTTCATCCTGTTGCTCTTTTCCCGCCCACTTCTCAATGTTGCTACATTAACTACAATTCAAATTCAAAGAAACTTTAATGGCATGACCGTATAAAAAAAACAGTATTGCCAAAACACATTGTACTACAACAATCCATAATTTAAAAAAATAAATCCATAATGTTAACAATATTATGTCATTTAAAATCAAGAAAAGGATGAATAGCATGAACCAAATCAAACATATAATAACAAAAATAATATTTCTGTAATGAAAATAACAGCATGTGTATGTAAAATGTTGTGAAAATGTGTGTGTGTGTGTGTCTGTTTGTGTGTGTGTCTCACACTATTTGTCTCAGACTACTGTAAATTGGCAAATAATCCATTCAAACCATAATACAGCGGCTTATTTACTTATTATTTGGTTTGAACATATTTTTAAGTTAATGATGGATAAAATGACCTGTGCAATGTATGAGTTGTAGTAGCTTATAGTAATATCTGTTGTAAAGCTGAAGTGAGGTCACCCATTGGTTTCTGAAGAGCCGTTGTGAAGTTTAAAGTGGGCGGCTCCAGCAGTCACCATCAGGCGGTATCCAGTTCTGCTAATCCTAAACTGGAAAAAGAGTTGGATTGTCAGTGGAACTGAGGCGTGTCTACAGACAGCTAGCAGCTACAACCTGGGACACACCTACCTGTCACTCAAAGCTTAATTATGCCTAACTTCAAGCTGTTTTCAAATACATTTTAAATCACTTTTAGTGCTTTTAGATTTAAGGTCAGCCTTTGATATCATCCACCACAGTATAGTTTTAAATAGACTATTACACTGGATTCAATTTCTGGAACTGCTTTGAAATGGCTTATTTTATACTATGAGGGAAGGGATCTTTTTGTTGCTAAGGGTAAACATAATTTAGAAAGTATGCGTCTGTGGGGTCCCCCTGAGGCTACATTTGTGTTCCACTTCTATTAAACATATACATGATCTGAAAAAACCTTTCCTCACACGATAACAAGACAATCATTTATTTTGCTATAAATATTGTGTCCCATAAAGAGTCTTATTCAGTGCACGCTTACTGCTCAGTTCACTGCCCCAAAGTATCCAAACTAATTAGTTAATGCAGGTTTTATCGCAACATACAGTATAAGTCTAAGGCAACATACAAATCACTGTACTATCCTCAACCATCTAACTGATCAAATAATAAAAAGTTCTACAATTTCTGTCCTTTATGGGGCGAAGCCTGCAAGCTAGTTCAGGCAGACAACTCGAGGACCAATGATAGATTAACACGTGACGCACCTCGTCCTTCTTACAACCAACCAAACACATTCACCTTAACATGCCGCTCTATTTAAGCTGCCAGGTCTTCCTGCCTCTGCCTCGCTAACACTGCTGCTGCCACTGCTGTGTTCACTTGCTACTGCTGCATTCATGTTGCTGCTGCTGTGCACCACCCCAGCTTCCACCTGTAGGCTAGGGGGATAGATCTAATCATCACTCAAAGTTCTATGTAAATCTGTGTAGTGATGAGGCCCGAGCCTAGACGCCAAACTCAAACTATATGCTGCTTCTAATAAACATATCAAGAAACATGTGAGTTGTCTGACTGAAATGCTTTGTATGCAAATTACGGATGTATAAAGCTAGAATTCTCACAACAAATCTAAATATACATAAAAAACCTTCATGGCTTCAAACAAATGTAGAACAGAAGTTTTACATCAGCATTTTATAGCAAAAGTTTGTAAAAATAATTAACATTGTATTACTTGCACTTTTAATACTTTTAATTGTAAAGGTTCCATACCTAATTTGCAATTTTCCTGATGAATGTTGCACTTAAGAGCGATCAGCCTGAGCAAATAAACTCTCGGAAGCTCTGTATAGAAAAAACATGCCTGGTCCTCTTTTTCTCGTCCTATAATAGTGCTATAGTCCACCAAACTATTTTTTTTTAAATCACGATTTGCATCATCTGAAGTTGCAAAGGTTTAGTATTAGTTTGGTTTGTATTGGATGTTTGGATCATCAGATAACTGGAGATAACTTCATGATAAGAAAAGTAACGTACCAATAACTGAGCCCTGTGGTACACCACAAATCATTTTAGTTGACAACGTTTCCCTCTTTCTGTGTTCTTATTACCCAAAAATACAACCGCTTTTTCAATCATCAGTTGGTGAGTTCTCTCGACCAACACATTGATCACTGTATATCTGCACCTCCCTGTGAGGTGGCCATTGTAAATCATATCTAAGCCTGCCACAGCAAATTGAGTGTTCGGTTCTCTCAAAGCCACAGAGTGCCTATTCAACTGTCAGTGGGAAAAGCCAACAGAGAGCTTCCATCTGTATCCTTTCATCTTTATCCTATAAGCCTTAAAACTAATCACATCAATTCTTGTGAACTTGTGTGAGAAGAAAAGAGGATGAGGGGTGGAGGTAGGATTAAAAACTTTCTTAAATATGACTCTGCTCAGTCATTGTCAAAACTTACAAAGATAGTAACATTTCTTAAAAGTGCTACCCATAGCCAGTTATTTAACAATAACAATAATGTTAAGTAATGCTATCTTTTTGTATTTTATTGTGTACTAGTATGTATGATTTTTTTGAAATAGTTATAGACAATAAAGTATATAGTATCATATTGTATAATGAAACTGTTGTTGATACTTATCATTTAACAGAATCCATTAATTGATATCATATATAACATCATTTATAGCAATATAGCAATATGTATTAGTGTTTCCTTCCTTCAAATGCCAAAATGTTTTCTGAGGACCGCAAGCCGCCAATGTGTTGTCCAGTGTGAATTAGTTTACATACATAGGTGAATAACTTATTCTAAAGGTTGAACAGAACCCTAACCCAAAAAATATTGTTTTAATGTTACTCCAAATGAAATTCTAAATCAAGATAAAAAAAATCCTATTAATATCAAACTGTTAGCCCTGTACTAACGGGTCACTCTTTCCCTACATGCCTATGTGTGTGCATGTGTTGGCCTATGTGCAGTTTCTTGCGTGTGTGCAGAAATGTGCATGGCATGTTGGTGTGTGTGTGTTCGCGTCTGCCTGTCTGACTGTGTTGTGTTCCAGTAATGACATCGGAAGCTGGCAGGGCTTCATGTCTCCCAGGCTGCATTCAGACGGACTAGGCAGCCTCCCTCTGACTGGGCTGTTGGGTAAAATGGACTCAGCCACTATTTCTGCATACAGAAGAGCAGAAAATACAGAAGAATGGGGGGGGGCATGAGATAAGTGAATAGAGAGAGTGATGGTGAGGGAAAAACAGAGGTGAGCCCAGCTATAAATTGACATGTAAGCGGAGAGGGGAGGCATTAGGGTTGCTGGACATCGGGAGTAGTAAGGTTCGAGGGGCACAAATTAAAGACAAATTGCGGCTTTGGTGGGAACAGATTTGTATGGGATGAGGGATGAGAGAGCCTGAGGGGGGGTGAGAAACTGGAAGACAAGCAAACGGAGGCTAAGGAGTGATTGGGAAAAGAGAAGAAGCCCAGAGGATATAGAGACAGAGAGCAGAATGGGTTGGCTGACTTTCAGAAATGTAGGGCCAAGGGGGTGACAGGGGAGCATTGTAAATGAAGCAAATGGGGAGACAGAGAGACGGTTTGGGTGAGAGCGAAGGGGGTGGGCCGCAGTAGCTTTGGCTGGTATGACTGAGAGATGATGGGGTTCTTGCCCAGACCAGCGAAACAGTCTGTTATGTTTTCATTAACCACAGGAGATTGTCGGCGAGGTGGGGCAGCAGACACAAAGAGTGTCTAAAATTAAATGGATGAGGGTTCATCACCGGGGAGAACTTCCCTCATTACACACACAGCAGACACATGGAGATGGATTCATTGTTCTGAAGCAGCAGTGCCAGGTCTCACTACCCTGCAAAGCATCCACAACATACTTAAGCAAGAACAAAAGAATAAACGATTCTACTGATTTAGAGCTTCAGACAGCTCTGCCCAATGGCAGATATAAATGAATTTGCTGTGAGGTGACATCAGTAGACACCACCCAGCATGGTAGTGTGGTAATAAAATTGGATTCTGTCTGGTTTAATATATTTTCTGAATAATCTTGCAGAAGTCTGGATAACATTCAGGAACTTTTTTGGTTTGCATTTGTTTGTAGTATCTACAGGGGACAACTACAGTATTGTAAAGCAACTACTGTATAATATATATTCGTATATAGACAATATATCACATTACTGATGTAAGTGAAAAGTGTGTTCCAGTTGTATTTTGAAGTAGGAATATCCGAGCTCCCAGCTTCATAACATAACATTTTTAGTTATTCTGCATTATTTGTGTCACATTAAATCAACTTGTGTATTGCTGTTCTTTCTACTATAGTGGTGCGTAACTTTTTATGGGAATAAAATGGAAGCAACAACAAAAATGTTTTGTATTTAATTTCTTGCATTTAGACAACATGCTGATAGCTGATTCCGGGAAGTTCTTTGAATTATCCAGGCAAGTTTTTCAAATTATTCCGACTCAAATTGAATGCTGTACAGATGCCCTATCTCAGCATAATGTTTACAAATGTGAGCATTGGGCTAAAAACATAACCCTGTGGCAGATGTAAATACATATGCATCAAATATACTTCAGAGAAATACACTTGCCAGTCTCATATGACCTCATATGACCTTCATTCACTTTGAAGTATCTGAAGAGATCTTTCTAAGTTCTTAATGGAATGATGTCGCTGAATAGAAGATCAGATAGGTTAGGGCTTGGCTCTCAGTTAGTGTTTAATAAACATTTACAGTAAGTCTTATCAGAACAAATAAAAAAATCATTGTTTTATTCTCGTCCACGCTTTTCAGAGGTAGTACGTAGTATTCAAGTCCAGTAATAGTCCTTTCCGTGCCTTGCAAGCTGGTTACCATGTGCACATGAGATAGAAACATGTGGAAGCATGAAAGCATTATCAACTGAGACATATCTGTCAGTAGAACAGAGCTAACATCAGTGGACAACACAGATCAGCTCATCCGTCTAAAGTCTTCATAGAACAGTTATATAAAAAATAAAGAGATAAAGGTTAGAGAAGAGTGATGTAATGTTGATGGACTGCTGTGATGTCAGGCTTTGAAAAAAGATAAAAGTGTTGTTACATTTGAGAAATATCAGAGACACATCTCATGGGATTTTCCTCCGATAAAAATACTTCACATGACAGAAATGTGACTGTTGGTACAGTAAGTCTGTTTCATAATTGTAAGTGTTTGTCAGTATATTTGAGATAACTAGGTTAGCTAGGTTAGCTAGCTAGCTCACAGTAGATCAGCTATAATATTGGAAGGAATCAGGCGATCACATTGTTAAAATAAGCCAATAAAACATACACTTTATGTACGTTTCCAGTAACAGTTGGCCAACTTTGTAATCCCCGAACATCAACAAGCGCTCCAGTCCCAGCTGTGTGCATCACTTTTTAGTGTCCCCATTTCTGTTGTGTTTTGAGATTCTTGCAGTGTTTTTTTATTTGCAGGTATATTGGAATATTTTCTTTATGCAGCACTTTTAAAGTAAACGCTGTGCATGATTCGTCAAGTTGGTGAAGATGTTTCTTCATTTGCATGTGTTTTGAAAGTGCAGTGCTGCTCATATAAGGGTTTTCGGCCGCTGTAACATGTTTGCACCTGTCGGCCACCGTACCAGTGAACAAACAGAGCAGCATTATATCATTTCATTGGTGTGCAAACATTAAACTTGAACATTTCTTGTGAAGTTTGCACATCACATTTTATTGTGTGGCTTATTTTTTTTGTGATAGCTTTATTACCCAGATTGAATTGATTTTGCGGTACAGAGAAATTCAATTAGTGATGCTTTATCCTGAATTAGATTGGCTGGAACTGAAAACAAATATGTTTTGCACATTTTACCCCAAAAGTCAATGTTTACTAATTTACATCTGAAAAGGAAGTAACACAACAAACATGTTTTTTTAAGCCAAAACATTATCTGATATCAAACCAAAGCAAGTTTTACATAGCATTGATAACAGCACCTATAAGAAATAAAATGTTGTCACGTTTAACTCCGAACATACATATAATCACCACAAACAATCACGCACAGCAACTGAAGCTAAAGTGACAACGAATAACAACTATGTTATCAAAAAATGATGGAAATGCAAAGCAATTTTGTGTCGGCATGGCTGTGAAATAAATGATAAATGTTGATTCCTTGGACTCAGCAATCGTCTATCGCTACCACATATGAGACATTTAGGGAACATCAGTGATCTGTAGCATCATCAGCTGTAACATAAACTCCTGGCGTATCCGGCGGACAACACATGACGGGATGACCACTCTGATGCCTCGTCCTAAAAAGCCAAGGCAGCAGCTTACAAAGCTGCGATAGGCAAGATGCCGAAAACGCCTATAAGGGGAGGAATGGATGATATAAAGTGTATGTATATTACATTACATTTAGTTGACGCTTTAATCCAAAGCGACTTACAATAAGTGCGTTCGACCAACAAAATACAAACTTGAAGAAAACAGAATCATATAAGTACATCAGGTTTCATAGAGCAAAAACATTGCAAGTGCTACTCAACTGGCTTTAGATAAGCCAGTCCTTTATTAGTATATAAGTGCTTTGTTAGTAATTCTATCGCTCGAAGTGGAGTCGAAAGAGATGAGTTTTCAGTCTGCGCCGGAAGGTGTGTAAGCTTTCTGCCGTCCTGATGTCAATGGGGAGCTCATTCCACCATTTTGGAGCCAGGATAGCAAACCCACGTGTTTTTGCTGATGGGAACTTGGGTCCCCCTCGCAGTGAGGGTGCAGCGAGCCGTTTGGCTGATGCAGAGCGTAGTGCACGTGCTGGGATGTACGGTTTAACCATGTCCTGGATGTAGGAAGGGCCAGATCCATTCGCAGCATGGTACGCAAGTACCATTGTCTTGAAGTGGATTCTAGCAGTTACCGGAAGCCAGTGAAGGGAGCGGAGGAGCGGCGTGGTGTGGGAGAATTTAGGAAGGTTGAAGACCAGACGAGCCGCTGCATTCTGGATGAGCTGCAGAGGTCGGATGGCACATGCAGGTAGACCAGCCAGGAGGGAGTTGCAGTAGTCTAGGCGTGAGATGACGAGAGCCTGGACCAGAACCTGCGTGGCTTTCTGGGTCAGCTGGGGACGCATCCTCCTGATGTTGTAAAGCGTGTATCTGCAGCAGCGGGTTGTAGCAGCGATGTTTGCAGTGAAGGACAGGTTGTTATCTAGGATCACACCCAGATTCCTTGCAGTCTGAGTCGGGGAAACAACAGAGGTGCCAATGTTGATTGTTAGGTCAAGAGTGGGACAATCTTTTCCCGGAAGGAAAAGTAGTTCAGTCTTGTCAAGGTTGAGCTTGAGGTGGTGAGCAGACATCCACTGAGAGATGTCAGCTAGACAAGCAGAGATGCGTGCGACGACCTGGGTCTCTGAGCGGGGAAAGGACAGAATTAATTGGGTGTCGTCAGCGTAGCAGTGGTATGAAAAACCATGCGGGCTAATGACTGATCCGAGCGAGTTTGTGTACAAGGAGAAGAGGAGAGGACCAAGAACAGAGCCCTGAGGGACCCCTGTAGTTAATTGACAAGGGTCGGACTCCGACCCTCTCCAAGTAACCCTGTAGGTGCGGTCTTTGAGGTATGAGGTGAGGAGGGAAAGTACAGAGCCTGAAACTCCAAGTTCTTGGAGAGTGCGAAGGAGGATCTGATGGTTCATCGTGTCGAATGCAGCAGACAGGTCCAAAAGGATGATGACAGAGGAGAGGGAGGCTGCTTTAGCAGTGTGCAGTTCCTCAGTGACAGCAAGGAGGGCAGTTTCTGTGGAGTGACCTGCCTTGAAACCAGACTGGTGCGGATCCAGAAGGTTGTTCTGATGGAGATAACAGGAGAGTTGTTTAAAGACAGCGCGTTCAAGTGTTTTAGACAGGAACGGGAGGAGAGAGACAGGCCTGTAGTTTATAACATCAGACGGGTTGAGAGTGGGTTTCTTTAGGAGAGGGTTTACTCTTGCCTCCTTGAGACTGTTTGGAAAGTGACCAGAAGTTAGAGAAGTGTTGATGAAATGGGTGAGAAACGGTAGAATATCAGGAGCGATAGTCTGAAGGAGGTTTGAAGGGATAGGGTCCAGAGGACAGGTGGTAGGGCGGGCAGAGGTAATGAGGGTAAGAACCTCACTTGGAGAGAGAGGGGAAAAGGAGGTCAGTGTGTGGGTGAAAGGAGGGTCTGGTGACCCAGCTGTGAGTAAGGTGAGTCAGAAAAAGAAGAGCGAATATCATCAACCTTTTTTTCAAAATGGTTAACAAAGTCGCTTGACAGAAGGGAGGAGGGGGAAGGGGCTTTGGGGGGGTCCAGGAGGGAGGAGAAGATGGAAAATAGTTTTTTGGGATTGGAATAGGAAGATTGGATCTTATCTTGAAAGAAAGTGCTTTTTGCCTGAGAGATCGAAGCAGAGAAAGAGGAGAGGAGAGCCTGATAGGTTAGGAGGTCGTCATGGTGTTTGGATTTCCACCGTTTCTGCTCTGCTGCATTTAGCCAGGGAGCAGGAGGGGACTGACGAGCCTGCCGAGATGTGAGAGGACAGAGAGAGTCCAGAGAGGATGAGAGAGTAGAGTTTCTGCAGCAGAGTTTGGAGGCAGGAGTTGGAACGAGTCAGAGGAAGGGAGGGCTGAGAGCACAGATGAGGCAAAGGTAGAGGGGGAGAGGGAACGAAGGTTACTGCGGACAGGTGCAGGATGAGAAGAGATTAGTTCGTTATGTTTGGAAAGGGATAGAGAGAATGAAATGAAGAAGTGATCGGATGTGTGGAGCGGGTTTACAGAGAGGTTAGAAGTAGCGCAGTTCCTTGAGAATATGAGATCAAGGACATTGCCAGCTTTATGAGTTGGTGGGGACGGAGACAGTGAGAAAGCAAAGGCGGTTAACAGAGATGTTAGTTCGTCTATCTTCCCCGTCTGGAGGTTGAAGTCTCCGAGAAGTACAGCGGGAGGGCCAGTTTCAGGGATGTGTGAGAGGAGATTATCTAATTCCTCCAATAAGTCCCCCAAGGCGCCTGGTGGACGGTAGAGAACAACAATGGTTAATTGTATAGGATGGGTTACTGTGACGGCATGGAATTCAAAGGTGGAAGGAGTGAAGTTAGGTAGCTTGAAGAGGGAAAAGCTCCATTTGGGAGAGAGCAAGAGACCAGTGCCACCTCCTCTGCCAGTGGGTCTGGGTGTATGGGAGAAGGAATATGCTGTGGAGAGAGCTGCTGGGGTGGATGTGTTGGATGGAGTGATCCAGGTCTCAGTGAGAGCAAGGAAATCAAGGGACTGCAGGGAAGCGTAGCCAGAGATGAAGTCAGCCTTAGGAACAGCTGACTGGCAGTTCCACAGGCCCCCTGAAACTAGATGTTGGATCTCAGTGGAGCATGTGGGATAGACGAGAGCAGGCCGGTTATATCGATTACGAGATACACGGGGCCAGTGATAATTGCGAGAAGACACATGAACAGGAATGGAGAAAATATACATGATTATAGCATGAGGGGGTAGAAAACTAAATACAATAAAATAAAACACCAGCGATACTTAGCTCAATCAGAGTAGGATTTGCCTCCTCTTTGCCACCCGCGTGACTCCCGTAGGACTCCTTTGTCTTTGTCAGTCTTCGTCTGCCACTGAAGCTGACGCTCCAGGAAAGTGCTACCTAAAATGGACACCTGATTGCTGAGTTCTCACAGCTGTGGGGCCACGTCCCTTTAATTAGTTAACTCTCTGCAGCTGGTGGCCCTCAAAAGGAAATCTAGACTGGCTCCCTCCTGAGTTGTTAGTGTCTTTTCAGTGGCCCAATGGTTTTACAATTACATTAAACCCTAAGTTATAAAGTTATGAGTTTAACCCTTAATACAGTTACACCTACTGTACTCAATAAAGCTCTTAGTGTTCTACAAATGTTTAAATCAAAGTTAACCCTAGCAGTCAGTTAGTTCAGTTTTAAGGTTTCAGTCAAATTACTTGTCCCAAGTTTCTGCCTGACAGATACTGTAGCGGTTTTGAGATTTAAAATCACAATTTCAATCAGATCAACTACAGAGCATTGATACAGAGTACACACACTGAAACAGAGAAGTCTAAAAACAGAATGTTACTCGCAAAATTCTAGAAGTCACCAGTTGTTATCCTGTCAAAATCGAGTTGCACACTGTAAATGTATATTTACACATGTTCATTTTGTACATTTCTAAAAATAAAGTTGGATGGAAATACTTAGTAGCCTTTATTCCCTGAATTATTTGCTCCTATAACATATCATTCATATATAGCAAACCATGACTTGATTTTTCATCAAACACAGTAGTTTATTACAGGTAAAGATAACTTAGTCTTCTTCCGTTCTACGCCTCAAAGGTCTATAATCGAATCTGTACATGCTATGGAGGTTCTGCAGGGTGTGGGGTATGTATGGTGTATATCTTGGCATATAATGTTGTGTGCTGCTACTGTTGGTGCTTTCAGCTAGCTGGCTACATAATGTTGTAACTGTCAGCTAGGCTACCTTTCTAATTTCTTTGCAACAGACGTTTTCCACTTCGGTAGGCATTCATGGCGCAGTTTCCACAAGTGCACCTAAATAACAACAGTTGGTACAGTTCGGTTAACATTAGTTAACTGGCACATTTTAATGTTTTTGACACATTTTAATGTTTTTGACACATTTTAATGTTTTTGACTTGCAAAATTATCTTTTAAATTGACAAACATCATATGTGTAATTCGTGGCACAATTCAAACGGGATCGAAAGATAATCTTTCTCTCTCCATTGACTTCAATACATAATTTTTTCGAAATAAGGTCCCATGGAGCTCCCCCGGAAGGGACTCTATAGAGTGGCGAAGTCACGCCCATCTACTTCCGGTCCATGGGACCTTGGTTGCGGTCGGATAGTTTAAAAATCAGCTCCTAAATTCTAACCCTATCTCCTATTCCTTGACCTCTGAGTGAAACGTCACGGGGTTAAGGGATAGTGGATAGGAGAATTCAAAAGGACTTAGGAGAAGAGACTGCGGTACTTTAGAGAATCCGAATGCACTTTCACTATCCGACGTGTTTATGATGCGCCAGCGGAGTCATAAATGTGCGTCTGCTGCTGTGGGGGAACTATGGAAACTACAGTTTTCTATACAGCGGACTACAACATGGATGTTCAATAAGAACGAGGGACTGCTGTAAACTCATCTAGAGACTCTGCACCGTGCTCTGATGCTGCTGCTTTGCTTTATGAATGTGGACAACAGAGAAACATATTCTTCAGGACCAAAGTTGGAATTTAAATAAAAAAGGAAAGTGAAACTTATGCTCGTCACCCTCTCCCTCCGGTCCACATTAATACTAATGATCCCAATACGTATGATTGTATGAACTAAAGATCTTAAAATCAATACAGATGTATTTATTATAAACGTTAGTCCTTAACATCTATCACTGTGTATATCACCATTCAAACATCTTTTAAAAGTTGAACAAACTCCACACAGCTCAGTGAAGACTGAAATGTTGACTTTATTTGATAATTTCAGTAAAAACTAATGTTCATATTTCTCTCTTTGATTATAATACTGATGAACGTTCAAAACAAAGCACTTTGGCAACTTACCACCTATGTTTTAAAATGCTTAATAAGCACCGTAACTTTCATGATATAATTTCTCGGTCATAATCGGTTGTTTCCGTGAACGGCCGACTGTTGAGTGACGGCAAATGCTGCGGCTGCAAGGCATTGTGGGGCAGCATTTTCTCCTCTCCTTTCGTCAAGGGAGGTCTAGTGGTTCCTAAGCTAAAGGAGATTATAAAGGAAGTTTGAAACCTCCTTTCCTATCATCTAGACTAGAGAATTCGAACGGCACTTATCATGGCTGCCACTGAGGGACTTCCGGGTCATTTCACTCCGTTAGGAAGGTTCCTAAGCTAAATGGACTATTCGACTTCAGCCACTGTGTTAGACATGAGCGGAGCCTCTCTGGTGGTTGACTAATCAGAGCAGAGTGGGTGAGCTGACCAATCGGAGCACACTGGTCTCACAGGGGGGGGGGCAAACAAGCCGTTTAGGACAGAGAGTGAATACACATACTATACAGAGATGCTGTTTGAGAAACCAATGTGAGTTTGGAAAATTGAACAATGTAAATCTATTCTAGTAGACCTCAACAATGTAATTATGATCAGTAGAAATGACCATGACATGGGACCTTTAAGAAATTCTTCAAAACAAAGTCTTTAATATGCATCAGAAGCTTTGTACCTGGTGGTAATTCTAAGAAAATAAATCTATCTCACGCGACTCTTTTTTTTCTACTGACAATGACACAATGTGAAATAATTTGTGGACCACAGGAAAGACATGAAGAATCACCACATCCACTTTGCTCATACTCACCCTTTCTTAATCCCATCAACTAAATCATGCCACTTCCTCTAAAGCTTTGTTTGTTTAATTCTGTCTGCGACATCAATCCCACACAGCATAACATCAGACTGATCAATCACCACGCTGCCTGACAATGCAGCCATTGTCAGCAGCCTCCCAGAGTCCAGAAACACACTGACAACCTCTGTCTGCATCCTTTCTCCGGGCCTTGAACGGGCCATATAGTCCTCTCTTTGTCCGCCCCACCCGTATTGATGGAATCTGAAAGTAAGCAGATTTGCAACGGATATTAACAGTAGACTTGCAGAACAATGGCGAGGAGAAGCATGGCACAGGGTCGAGAACAAATGTGTCCTTTATGCCCAGGCCTTGTTCTGAGAACAGAGGAGGGAGGAGAGGGAAATATATGAGGAGCAGGGACGTTCTCAGATAGACCTCAAAAGGGGCTCGGGCACCTGCCCTGTTGCCCTCCTATTAGGGAAACTCCCCTTTTAAATTTTCTTTTACAAATCCATAACATTATCCTACATAAAACAAAACGAAAAAATAAACCTGCACTGTAAAAACTGAGACGTTGTCTTTAATTTAAGTGTATAATGTCAAGAGATTTCACATAACTGTATTAGGTCAATTGAAAGCAATAAGATTAAGTTTGAATAAAAAAATATTAGGTTCAACTTAATATTATTGCTTTCAAATAACCTGATACAGTTGTGTGAAATGTGTTGAGTTTTTTATAATACACCTTATCTAAAGCTTATGTGTTACTTTTTATTATTGTGTGCCTTTGTATGATAGGATATTTGAATAATATTAAACTAATTATTTGGCTCAAAGTATCTTAACCGTACAATATCAGCATCTTCTCATTGCCCGTCTGAAGCATTGTTCCTGATGCCTTTATGGAGAAGGTGGTAAGATAAACATGGTGGCGGGACAGGAAGTGGCATCTTTATCGGCAGCACTGGGATTCTGTCAGTCAGAGAGGTGGGTAAGGATTGGGCTAGTTAACATTTACCGAAATGTACTTAATTTCTTCGCATGTATCACTGTCATTGTTTGAATGTTTACATTGTAATATCCCTAAAGGTCCCCTATTATACTGTTTTTCATCAATATATTATAGGTCTCAGATACAAAACATGTCTCTGAAGTGTTTGGCTCGAAATACCTAACAGATGATTGTAGCATTACCCATAATCCCCTCTGTTTCAGCCCTGTTTCCAAAGTACTGATTCTCTGTCTGTTACTTTAGATGAAAATAAGGAGCCACTCCCCACGCCCCTCTGAGAGAGATTTGGTTACAAATAACCTAGGATGCTCTAGGAGGAGATTCAGGTGATAAGGTGGGGGGGGGTTACGTTGGTTATTGGCTAATGGTTACACAAGACAAAACATCGTTATGACATCATAAAGTGGCCAAAATCTGATCAGCTCATTTTCAGACAGGTTTTATATAAATGGATCTGGTCAAAAAGAGAGAGAATCTTTGTTCCTGAAACTCTCAGAATCTCTTCACACAGAGGGGACACATGTTGATGTAGAAGAGACGTGAAAAAGTGGATTTTGCACAATAGGTGACCTTTAAGACTATCACATGAGTAGTTATCCCAGGCATATATTTATTTAAAAGTAACAACAATTGCCAGCTTGCCCCTTCAATAATTTGGGCCCCTGCTCCTCTAACATCCTCTGCACGTGCCTGATGAGGAGGGGGTGTATTGTCGAACTGCAGAAATAAATGAGAATATCTGCACACACACAAATCTAAGGCAGACACCATGAGCTCATGCTGACAGCCTGACTCTCTCTTAAGGCCTAGCATGCTGACAGAGATTAAAGGAGGACACACACACACACACACACACACACACACACACACACACACACACACACACACACACACACACACACACACACACACACACACACACACACACACACACACACACACACACACACACACACACACACACATCACACATATTCTGCTCCTCACAAAAACAGCTTGGGAGTCTGTACATCTCTATCTTCAGATATAGTAGTCTCTTACTCCTCACTTCCAATACTCTTCCCTCGATGCCTGTATCCTTCCATCCCTTTGACAGCATGGTGGGGGGTGTTATTGGTTGGGGCTGCAGGGGGTCTCTTCAGACACACAGCTCCCACTCCAGCCTGCAGTAATGCAACACCTATTTCAGGTCATGTATTCATGTCTTTCATCTCTGGGGTGTTAGCTACGCTGCTTGCTTACAATCAAAATAGGAAACATGATGAAACCATATCTTATGTTTAATTTTGTTTAATTTATGGTAATGGCGTCAAAGGAACCAGTCAACAGTATTCAGACCATCATAGGGTATTGACAGACTTCTGTGTGTGTGTGTGTGTGTGTGTGTGTGTGTGTGTGTGTGTGTGTGTGTGTGTGTGTGTGTGTGTGTGTGTGTGTGTGTGTGTGGTGTGTGTGTGTGTGTGTGTGTGTGTGTGTGTGTGTGTGTGTGTGTGTGTGTGTGTGTGTGTGTGTGTGTGTGTGTGTGTCTCAGAGTCAACTGACAAACACGATAATATACAGTAGGCCTATGAGGGTGTACATGCTATATTTTCCCTTTTAATTTAGTGATACATACTTTGAAGCCTTAAGTATTAAATATGTTCATTGTTCATTAGTAAATGTGGATCAACCACATTAGTTGGAAAGGACAGCTTGTAGTATTATTTCATCATTTTTGATGAATTGTCCTCGCTTTTATGGGCAGTGTTAAGCACTGAGTAACATCTCAAAAAGGCAATTGAGGAGAAGCGAATTTGTAGTTTTGACATGCAATTTCAGTTTGAATTTTGAATGTGAAAGTGTTGAAAAAGCACCCATTTGCCAAAAACTTCATTTACAATTGATAAATTGTGTCCATAAAGGGGGAACTCTTTGTTCCAGCAAGCTTCATGAATAGGTTTCCAATTTTCAATTCTAGTCACAGCTAGAGAAGAATAGTTGTTTATTAGCATGGAAAAACTGTAGGTGGAGATAAATAGAAGAACATGTCAAATAAAACAGTAAAATGGTGTTCCCTGAAAAAGCAATGCACCTGGATGCATCTTATGGTTCAAACCAATAACCTTGAGCTTTTCTTTTGAGACATTTGTTTTCAATTCTTTCTTCGGTAACACTTTAGGTACACAAATTAACCATCAACTAGGTGTTAATTAACATGCATATTAGCAGTATATTGGCACCTTATTAGTCATTATAAAACACTTATTAATGCCTTATTCTACATAACCCTCTAATTAGTGCTTATTTATTGCAAGTAAGGAAGTTGTTGTAGCCTACATGAGTTTTGGTCTTAATATGCTCTGCTCAATATGGGCCTAATAAGGCAGTAGTAGGCTACCACAAGAATAGTAATTCTCCCATAATAACACTATTAAATATGATCTATTCTTATGTAACAAGACATGAAACTATAAGTGTTAATTGTGTCTAAATAACTAAAAATGAGGTATTTATATCTAAGAATATGTTTTGCCCAACCCAGTCTCACGGCATTTCGTGATCACCAACACGATTTTTAATCTATTGATTCGTGTTCACCAACACGATTTCCCCCTTTTTTTTCGTGTTGCACAGCACGATTTTAAAAGCAATGTATTTCTACTGGTAATGTGTTTCGTGCCTGCAGGCTGCAGCACGTCTTTTTCTCCGGTCGGGTCGTGGAAGACCGGAAGCTGTGTGGTTCATAAAAACATGTTCTTACTCAATATCAAGCCACAATTATTGCTTTTATTTTAAATCGTATAATTTCGGACTTTTGTTGCCGTCTGTGAGGAAAATAAATGGGGCTCAGAGCCTCAGGATACTGAAATCTGTATTTTTTAAATCTTTTTTTCCTTCTAATTTGTTATTCTTTTCAAAATAACACACTATTATTTACTCACCAATAACACACAATTATCCTTGCTTTTATTTATTGGTTTAATTCCATAATCTCGGGCTTTTTTGGCGTCCGTCAGGAACTGAATTTCAAAATAAAAATAGCCGGAAACAGACGTAGGCCTATAAGGGACATCGTTTAGGACTACAGTCCCCGTGATTAATCTTCAAGCTCTGTGATTGGATGTTGGAGTGGCAGTGCACCAAGGTTACGCCGAGCGTCAAACAGCTGTTTGAAATGGACCGAAACCATGCCACACTATCCAAAACTGGAATCGAATGCCCCCCCAGAACTACACATGCTGGCTATTGTGTTTCGCAAAATGTTCTATGGGACGTCTCTACTGAACGTTTTCGTTTTTCCCACAATTAGAAGTTGCCAGTATTAAACACATTGGTGTTATCAAATGTAAAACATATAATTAATAAATGGGTGAAAATAGCTTGTGTCCATAATGGGCAGCATATACCCACATGACAGCACATTGTTACTTTGTAATTCTACTCCACTACAATTCAGAGGTTAACCTGGTATTTTTACTCCACTACATTTATTTGAGTTACTTTGCAGATTCTGATTAATGATGTGAAATATAAACAACCCTTAAATCAGACTTTAGTTACACCTGAGTAAAATTCAGGGGAGGTGATTGTCAAGTGCCAACAATCAGGAGAGATATTTGATAGTTGGTGCTTGAGAAGACTAAACATGTATCTGCAATTGACATGAATGGAAACAAGTAATAAAGTATATTCATTACTCGTTATTCTCTACTAATAGTTCATTAAAGACTGTATATTATGGCTATTTTGCACATCCCTTTCAAGATTTCAAGATTTTTAAAGGTTTATTGACATATCTATACACAACTACGGTGTAGTTATGCAATGAATGAAAATCTTGGGTCACAGGTTCCTCAACAGTGCATTACAAGACATCTATCAATATGTGTGTACCTCCTCCATTAAACTGTCATATTCTGCACATTTCTTATACTATCTACATACATAAGAGTATAATTCATATGTATAATATCAGTTAAAATAAGTGCTTCAACATTAACATTGCAGGAAAGCAATATATTAGACGTTAAGTACTTTGTCAGGCTTAATATTTATCTGTAGATAGATACCCCCAACGTTTTTTTCTTATTTAAAAGAAGACCTTAATCTGTTATTTAATGTTTAAATAAAGGTTAATTCGTTTTTCTGTTTTGCACCTCCTCCTATTAATATCTTTGTACATCTTGCACTAAACTGTTTTATTGTAGAGATCACTTATAGTATCTTCTTGATTTTTTATATTCTATATTTCTATCACAGACCTTCTACTTTCCCCCTATGAAAGTATGTACTCTTAATATTTTTTTAATCAAATAATTAATATTTGATTAAAAAAATATTAAGAGTAGCCTACATTATTGTTTTTATGTGTTATATTATAACACATAAAAACAATAATTCAATAACGTGCTTTAACCACTAGGCGGTGCACACAAGGTACACACAGCCATAATAACTTTGTATTATTAGTGTAGGACACTTATGTATGTACAACATTTGAAGATGTGTAGTTTTATTCATGCTTTCACATAATTTTACAGCATATTGCTATACTATTTCAGACTCAGTATTTACATTCTTACATTCAAAGAAAATCAGTAATATCTTTAAAAACTACAAGTCCTTTTATATCAGCTGTGCACCGTTATGGTGTAAATATAACCTATCTATGAATTAGATCAAATGTAAAAGTCAGCCGAATTAGTGTTGATACTGCAAGGAGACGTATTGTGTGAAGAGAAATTGAAGATGTTGTTTAATTGTTGATATATTTATGATCCACGTCAAGTATTCAGTTTCGGCGGCATTTCTTCAGTTTTTCCAAAGGTCTTCTCATCAGGGCTCTATAAATAAATATTACAGCAGATCTGTAATATGTAATGCAGCCAAACCGTGTATTACAATGCCGTTATGTGATGACTTTCAAAGAGAAAAGCAAGAGCACTCGGAAATGTTTTCCGGATTTCATATATTATAAACACTAAATCCCAGCATGCATTGCGGCTAAAACATCCAATCAGCGAGCTTAAACCATAGCTGAGGATCTTGGGTAATCGCTCGAAATGCCTACGTCTGTTTCCGGTTATTTTTATTTTGAAATTCAGTTCCTGACGGACGCCAAAAAAGCCAGAGATTATGGAATTAAACCAATAAATAAAAGCAAGGATAATTGTGTGTTATTGTTGAGTAAATAACAGTGTGTTATTTTGAAAAGAATAACAAAAAAATATTTAAAAATACAGATGTCAGTATCCTGAGGCTCTGAGCCCCATTTATTTTCCTCACAGACGGCAACAAAAGTCAGAAATTATACGATTTAAAATAAAAGCAATAATTGTGGCTTGATATTGAGTAAGAACATGTTTTTATGAACCACACAGCTTCCGTCTTCCACGACCCGACCGGAGAAAAAGACGTGCTGCAGGCACAAAACACATTACCAGTAGAAATACATTGCTTTTAAAATCGTGCTGTGCAACACGAAAAAAAGGGGGAAATCGTGTTGGTGAACACGAATCAATAGATTAAAAATCGTGTTGGTGAACACGGCATGCCATGAGACTGGGTTGGTGTTGGAGTATTGACAGTTCAGCTACCAGTAGCAAGGTGATATTGACCTGTATGTTTCATATTTGCACATTTATATTTTTGTAAAATGTATGCTGAAGGTTAGACAGGAAACCGGGTACAGGAAGTAGGAGAAAGTGAACTGCATAGCATGGCAGTAGACTACTACACATTTTCCCTATGCAACCTGAAGAGTAAAAGGGTCAAGTCTGTCACAAAGCAATGACCGTAAGTGTAAGCCTTACACTTACACTGTAAGGATTAGTAACATGTAGCCTATTGTGTTTATGTGATAACATTTGGAGATGTTTAAACTCAATGAGAAAATGAGTTAGCATTCGCGCTAGCATTTGCGTTAGCATTCATGCTAGCGTTAGCATACATGCTAGCGTTAGCCATACTAGCCTGTATACATGCTTATTGCACAGCTAGCATTAGCTATATTTACCTTGTTTACACTTAGCGGTCCTATGTGTTAATCTGTGTATGTATAAGATCATTAAGTGCCTTGTAACTTCTTTTTTTATAGTTTCACTCCGTTTGAATGTCAGTGGACTGCAAATAAGTAGCATGGCTGCTCATTCCCTGGCTCTCAAAAGAGTTTGGCTGGCTGTTTAATCTATGTTCACACTGAGACAATACAACACATAGAGAGAACAGTACACCTATTGTGTAAGTACATACAAGCAGGTCACACAGTATGATCACAAATCAAATCAAGTTTTATTTATATAGCACATTTATAAACGATTTTTGGTCGAGCCAAAGTGCTGTACATATAATACAAATAGCCTACAGTAGAGACGCTTTACAGCAAATACAACAGCACAGATTGTTCAGAATATCAGTATGAGAAAAACGACACCCTCTATCCTTAGACCCTCACATCGTACAAGGAAAAACTTCCAGAGAAAACCCACAGTTTAAGGGGAAAAAATGGGAGGTAGATCAAATAGATCAACTCTGTTAAAAATCCGTTGTTATTCAAAAGTACAGGCTGCATATGTGTTCTCAGCCTTGGAGAAACTTGACATGTTTTGGTACATGTGTCTGAACCTCTCTTTAGTGGTTCATTAATAAAACAAATATTTCAACGTGAGCCTACTTTGTTCATGTACTGTTGAGGTTAATTTCAGTAGTTGTGCAACTTGTGTGCTATAATGTATTTACCAAGTGTGAAGAGAAGGTAACTTTAGAATATGGAACCTGTTAAGGTCAAGAGTCAAACTACTAGCTTATTGGTTATGAAGAAGACTTTACTTTAAAAAAGGGAACATGTTCTTAGATATAAATACCTAATTAGAGTCAAACTACTAGCTTATTGGTTATGAACAAGACTTCACTTTAAAGTAGGGAACATGTTCGTATACATACCTCATTTGTTGTTATTTAGACACAATTAACACTTATGGTTTCATGTCTTGTTACATAAGAATAGATCATATTTGTTAAGTGTTATTATGGGAGAATAACTATTCTTGTGCCTTATTAGGCCCATATTGAGCAGAGCATATTAAGACCAAAACTCATGTACAACAACTTCCTTACTTGCAATAAATAAGCACTAATTAGAGGGTTATTGAGGAAAAACTCTCAACTAATGGCTTATTACTACGTCATGTAGAATAAGGCATTAATAAGTGTTTTATAATAACTAATAAAGGGCCAATATACTGCTAATATGCATGTTAATTGACAACTAGTTGATGGTTAATTTGTGTACCTTAATATAAAGTGTTACCCTTTCTTCTGTTACAAACCATCACGATCCCTGATATTTAAAAGATATCGTTGGAGCCGAGAATCTATGTCACTGAACCATAAATGTGTTATTTTTAAGAAATGGCACAAGCAGTTGTGGAACAAAAGTCAATACAGAATTGATAAAGAGTTTACATACACTTATATTAGTCTTTCCTTCAGAACATGTCTTTGTGTACCCTCATTTTTGAAAGGTGTTTGAATACTTGTACCTTGTCATTTTCCAACTGCCGGCTCTTTGGAAATTGTCCTCCACGGCTGAAGGCATGGCTGTTTTCTTGTCTAACAAGTTCTCCTCTTATCTTCTTTTTAGCCAAGTTTAGCCCCAGTGATTTGCATTGTCACTGGGTTAGTTGATCAATAACAATTACTTATTTTGTAGAGTAATTGTTGGTCCTCAGAGGAAAAAACTAATTATTTTTGTTTTGACTTTCATAGTGGAATCGTTTTTGGTTTTGATTGAAAAAGTTCCTCATGGACTCTTTTGACATTTGATACAGAACTTCATGATCCCCTCTTTATGGATCATAATCACGTTGGTCGTGCTCTGACATTGGCTGGCCTTGTGCTGTATTAATAAAGTTACGTTCATATATTATACGTTTATTGTAGTGCTCCTTATTAAGATATGACAACACATCTGCCTTAATAGTCATCTGCACTTCCATCAACCCCTGAAAGTGTGGAGAACTTGGTCTGTATCTAGGTCAGATGCTGCTATTAGCTTCACTGATTGTAACAGTTACATTATAACAATCAACAACATATACCAACTTCAGTAAGAGACTACAACAACAGTTAAACAGGTGTATGTAGCCTCATAATAATTAAGTGTACCAGATGCAATTGTGAGGAATATTGTTGAGTTGTTCAAATCCAATGGCTTCATCCTCTTGGCATGACTGTGCCCATATGATTGTATGGCAATATCACCCAGTCAGCTGAGAGATAAATGTAAGAATCCTTCATTGAAAAAAGGCCAGGGTCTTTAAAAAGAAACTTCACATGGTGATTGGATGAACCATCTGTCAATCAAGCTCTTGCCCGAAGATAGTAGAGCCAAGGGAAATAACATCTTGTCCTTTGAGAAAAGCGTTCAATGCAGTTCTTTGCTCTTCCTTCAATTAAGTAAATAACTGATGCTATTTCAGCACCAACCACCTCTTTAGTATCTGTTCTGTGTACAAAAATGTGTAGCTGATGGTTGCTTCTCAAAGCATGCTGATTGGTCAGTCCCATTGGTCTGGACATAAACTCATTGAAGCCTGACAAGATGGATTTTCCTTTGATCTCATGATACTACAAGAATCCAGATGCCATACAAAGTATCAGTTTATAGGCGTGGAACCAGACCAGGATGGTGATGATGGGCAGAATAAAACCAAAACCATTAACAGTTGATAACCATTTCAAAATACGAGTCACAACATGGTACCAGCTACATTTTGCTTTCAAAACTTTTGCTTTGACATCACTTTGACACTGAGATATATGTATCTATCTCTGGTATTTTCCTAATAGTGGGCATGCATAGACCAGATGTTGTAGCTGGTATTTATCAGGGTGGTGTCATGAAACAGAGAGTTCAAGTCTCAGCAGTGACTACTTGGATTTCTAACTGACTTGCCTACTACTCATCTCCAGGGGGAGATCTATTTTTGAAATACCCATCAAGCTCTAGAAACCTTTACATCTTTGTAAAGGGCAAAGAGGAAAAGTCACAGATCTCTTATGCGGCTTTCACACCAGCGCTTTTCCCTTTCTAGCTCCGAGCTAGAGCTTTTCAGGTTCAGCTCCGGTTCAGCTCCGGTTTCCTTTCTGCTCCCGCTCTGTTCACACCTCCCAGAGCCCGACTGGTGCTGCCGCTGCTGCGTCATGACGTCACCGTTTACATCGCTGATTTGCTCCCCAACGGCGTTACGGCGCTCACAACAACAACAACAACTGCGTCGGGTCGATGATCGTGTTGCTTTTAATCACACGAAGCCAGATTAAATTAAATAACGACTTCTCCAACCTTATGCTTTTCTCCAGAGTGCCGTGGTTCATTGTTTATTAATGTGTTTCTGCGGCATTTACCGACCGCTGCAGTGCTGGCTGCTCTTCCACGGGAGTTTATTCTCCCGTTAGCTCCCGGTTAGCTCACACTGCAGCGGCCGCTCTAAAGTATTCACTGTCCAACTCACACAAGCAGCTGATACATATCCCCAGTTCCCCTTAAGTGAATGTGTGTCAGTCTGAATTGATGCTGTTTGGCATCACAACGCTGTTATGAAAGTTTCTCTGGTATAAAACGGGTGATGTTAGCATAGCAACCGAAGCTAAACTGACTACTTGCTATTGCTATCCTATTGTGGCATAAACCGTTTTCTACAGGCACATTTAACCGGCGTATTTTTATTATGATTCTACTTGTGATAGTCGGACACGACAACCTGTGCAGCCCATGTATTGATTCCATCAGATAGCTGCTATAATACAAAACAAAACGTCTGCCTCTCTCCACAATGATCGATAACAGCGAACGGATGGTCCAAGTAAGGTACAAATAAACAGAATCACACGAAGCCTGGTTAGTGTTGCCTGACTTTATAAAGTGTGTTTATAAGCACTACTGCTTGTAGGCAGGCATGACAGTCGACCCATGTTCAGGGGAGGTGGTTTTAGTTTCCTGCACGCCTCGACGTAAGAGAGACGTAAGCGACGCCACCTCTTAGCTCCGAAGCTCTTGCCTCTAGACCGACAATTTTTTGGAGCTGGAAGTTAACCGGATTCCGGAGCTAAGAGGCAGCGCCGCTGCGGTGTGAACAGGAAAAACCGGCACTTTTCAGGCTCCAGCTCCGAGCCGTTGGTGTGAAAGGGGCATTAGGGGGCGTCACTCAACTCGGAGCCGGGTCAGAGCCGAGACTCCTGAAGCAGGCAGGGAGTCTGCCCACAGCACCACCTCAAACACATGGAAAAAAATGAAAATGTTGACTTTAATTAAATGTATTATGTCAACAGATTTCAAATAACTTTTGTGATGTATTACATTACTAAAAAAAAAGGCAATAAAGATTATTTGCATCTTTAGGCTTGTAGTAGCCAGGCTTGGGGAGTAACAGGTAACATATAACGGGATTACAAAATCAGGAAACAAAAAAACGGTAACTGTATAACCTACATTTACATTAGAAAATTATGTAATCAGATTACATTAAAAAAAAAATGGTGATAACAACAGTAGCAGGATAACAATGGTATAATACATTTAAAGGATACATATATTATTATTTGTTGTGTATTTCATTTAGGCTACTTTCATTCTTTATTTTAAATATATATTTGTATGCAGGAGATGGACGCCAGATTTGTTTAACAAAAATACTGTGTATGTGTTCAACTAAAACAGCATCTGTAAACTAGCTACAAGTATATATATATATATATATATATACTGTATAAATAATAAATATATATATAATTTTTCATACACATATCTTGGTTTAATTTATCTGAGGCTACATTGTTCTGTTGTCTTACACTTAGGTAAAAACATCATATTATATTATATTATTAGTTCATCCAAAAGCAACGGAAAGTAATCAGGTTACATTACTTTTATATTGTGTTACTCAGATTAGGTGACTGAATACATTTCTTTACATGCATTGGTTATTGGAAGAGAATAAATGTTTAAAGTAACCCTCCCAACCCTGCACTGAAAACACTGAAATGTTTACTTTAATTAAATGTATTATATCAACAGTTCACATAACTGTATTAGGTTAGTTGAAAGCAATAATATTAAGTTGAACCTAATATTCTTTATTTAAGCTTAATATTATTGCTTTCAACCAACCTCATACAGTTATGTTAATTCTGTTGACATAATACCAGTGTTCGAATTACCCATTTGCTTTCGGGGGAGCCCTATTTTTCAGTGCACATCCTGCTATATGTCACACGCACGCTCTGTTGACTGGCGCAGCAGCGCAGATTCGATCAATTGCTATTAAAACACTCTGCTACTACTACAGACGGTGTCACTACAGACGGTGTCACTACGCCAGCGGCTATGGCCGTTGTTGAAGCTCTTCAGGCTCCGCATCCGCAGGCCTCTCCCTCGGTGTGGAGCTGTCAAACTCGACCCTAACGCCGCTTACAGCCGGCCAACTAAAAGTTGTTTTCCGTTCACGTTGTCATTTTTAGACTCCTTTGCTTCTTTGCTTGTGAATCCAAAAGCTGTGACGCTTGGCTGTTTTCGTTTCGTCATATTTTTTATTACAAAGCCAGAGTTAAAAAAATATCGATATGAACATTTCAAATACCACGCCGGCATCACCGCCGTAACCATACAATCTTATATAAGATCAGCTGATTGTAGAAAAGCACATGTCTGGCTGAGCTGGTGTTGGATCAGTGATCTCCTCCTCCAATGAGATGATGACTGTCCTCCAGTGGAGTGCGGAGGCAGGGGCGGATCTACCGGGGTGGCATGGGGTGGCAACTGCCACCCTAAACAATAGCCTTGCCACCCCAGTTGGCATCTTTGTTTTGAAAGAAAAGTTGTGGCTCATCGGACATTTATGAGAGAAAGTCTCTAATGTCCGAGTGCAAGTGAATGCAGCACAAGATGCACGTCATGTAACCCCTCCCCCGGTCCTGGCGCAAGAGTGGAAATATGATTGGTGGCGAATTCACTTGAACGGGGGCACGGCGCAAAACGAGAAGCATTTCGGACCCAAGCACTGAAGGAATGAGGTATTTGCGGTCTACAATGACAGAGAAGAGAATGTCAAGTTTGGCTGTACTCAGCATTGAATCAAAACGCACTACAGCTGTTGATCTTAATACGTCTGTGAGGCGTTTTGCTGAACAAAATAGTAATCGCCGCATTCAGCTGTAATAGGCATGCCAACTTGATGCTCTGCTCACGGATGACTCGATGAGAATAACAAACTGTTAAGATGATGACCTTGTATGCGTGTATATATTTTTTTCTTTGAGGGGGTCTGCCCCCAAAAAACTGTTTTAAGTCCTGAGAAAGTAAAATAAGACGGTGTGTAAAACTACACTGCCCAGCCAACAGAAAGTAACCACTTTGATTTAACTAGGCCAGTAGTAGACTTTCCACTGGATAATAACTGCAGCGATGTTTATGTTTTAGCTGAATACACGTTTTTTTAACCCTAACTGATGCAGTTAGTCACTTCTTGAATGTTTGTTCTTTCTGATGTAAAGTCAAGGTTGTAACTGTATATCAATAATGATATAATTACTTGTTTTTCAAATTTGAAGGAGGGTGAGCAAGCATCTTGATGAACATTCATCATTAACTCCTCCAAAAAATATAGTTTATTCAATAATAAATGAATATGTGAATCATAACAGTTCTTCACTATATCTGTAAAGCGTCTTTGAACACCTGTAAAAACGCTAACAAATTAAATCTATTATTATTATTATTATTATTATTATTTATTAACAGTGATTGACAGCTGATAGGAATAATATGATTGTTAATAGTATCATATTCATTCAGACAAACATCGATGAGACAGTTAATTAATGTACTTATTGCAGCAGTCTGCATAGATTTGGTTCCCCTGCTGGTCTAAGAGTGAGACAAACTCATTCAGTTATTGTTCAGTTAAAATTCATTAAATTACGTCTGCCACCTTATATGTAAGGCTTTACTGATGTGCCACAATAATATCACCTATGTGATTGAGTTAAAATATTAATATTGTGGCTTTCCAAGTTAACATTGATGGTAGGGGTGTAACGGTTCACAAACATTTTGGTTCGTTTTTAGGTCACGGTTCGGTTCGGTACGTTTTCGGTACAGCAGAAAAAATGATCACAAAACATTAAATATATATTTTTAATTATTATTAAACTGTGACTAATGTATTCAAATAAATACAAAATATAGTAAAATAAACATTAAGGTGCAGCATTTCGATGAACTGAAATAATCTGTATTTGAACTTTACTAGTACCTAAGCAGCCAGCTTGACATTATGACTTGCGTGTCATTGTATTTTCATGTTGTTTAAAGAAAGATGAACTTGTCCACATTGCTTGCTGAAAGGGCAGATCTGCTGGCACTAGCAATGTCTCCTGCCGTGGAGAACACCCTCTCGCTAGGGACAGAGGTAGTAGCAGATACAGCCAGGTAGCGCTTTGCTAACATGGCAACATAAGGATATTTGGCGTTTGTAATAGCTTTGGCTCGGTCTGAACTTTCTGCGAGTGGTGGAGGCTTATGGAGGCTTACATGCTAGTGGGAGTTGGGTTTGCACTTCAGTCTTTTTTCTTTTGGTACCGATGATATTCACGTTCGGGTGATGCCTTTTCAAATGAGTGTGATGTATTGCCAGCCGCGTAACCAATGTTAGTTGAACAATGCCGACAAACAGCTTTGGTTCGGTCCACCTGTATTTGTCCGTCATCCTTGTACGTAACTGCCAAACCAAAATGTTCCCAAACCGGAGACTTCAATGATGCTGGAGGATTTTCGAGCTCAACTTTATCTGCGTTCGCCATTTCGACAGTTCCTCAAATTACTGACTACATTTGAACGCATCCCTGTGACCAGCTCTCATAGTATGCCTCTCGTCCAATGAAATGACTTGCTCGCTCTATGATATATACCTGAGATTACTTCCAGAAAGTTGTTCATGTTCTCAATTTTTTACGTTTAACGCTATATTCGTTCGGTACACACGTGTAATTTCAGTACGGGTACGTGTACCGTTACACCCCTAATTGATTGATATGATTGCGATTTAAATCAGCATATACTTCTGTCAGGGGATGCCACCCCTCAAAATCTCCTGCCACCCTCTTGCCACCCCATGAATATTTGTCTAGATCCGCCCCTGCGCGGAGGTGAAGCAGCGCTCTGAGGACTGAGGCTTTGTCAGACTGACTCTCCAGTGGGTTCTCCTCACCCTCCTCCTCTCTGTTGTTCTTGTTCCTCTCTCACAGGCTCCCACCTGTTCTTGACCCCGCACTGATGGCCTCCAGTCTATTGACCTTTGACTCAAGCCAATCACAAACAGTCAGGAACCTCTTGACCTTAGGAGAGAGAGACGAGCGGTTTGTGTTGTGGTGTGTGTGTGTGTGCGCGCGCGTGTGTGTGTGTGTGTGTGTTTTGCAGTCTGACCTTTTCTGACTTTTGACAAGTGGTTGCATTATTCGTAACATTGACTACATGCATTAGGACATATTGTATTTACAGATGTATCCTCATAAATGTGGTTAGCCGCTGATTTTCTTCTAGTGCCATCCTCAGGTCAAAATATATTTTTTATTGCCTTTTAAAATTGTATTTTACCACCTTAAAATGTTTATTTTGTAATACGCCTTAATCAGTGTGAACAGACTGTTAAATAACATGGGAAACTAGTTAAAATGAGTATCATAATTGGAGTATGCAGTCCTGTTCAGCATGATATATTAATAAACTTTAAAGGGGCCCTATTGTGTTTTTTGGGGTTTTCCTTTCCTGTAGAGTTATGTTTCTGTGCATGTAAATGGTCTGCAAAGGCTAAAATCCCTGTGTTCCCTCCAGAAGGAGTTTCTCCCCCACACACTCTCCCTTGACTGAAACGCTTCCATTGAACTCCTTTCTTTATTTCTGTAAACATAGTGGACATCACTATGCAACAATCAAGCTTCTATTGGCTAGAGCTCCAACACATTGTTAGTGATAGGCTAAGGGATGTGACATCACTAAGCTGTTGACCAATCAAAACAGATCTGGCCAACTAACCAATCATAACAGACTGGGCTCTGGTTTCAGACAGAGGGTGAAAAGAGGTGCTGCAGCACAGGCAGTATGAGATGAGTATGCATGGCCCGGATTGGTGGAAAAGGTTTGTAGGAGTCAGGAAGTAAAACAAGATTGATTGTTTCTCAAGTAGGAAAAGATGACGTTGAAGTTTAATAAAGAATGATGTGCTTTTAGAATCAATCTATCCAACTCTCAGTCATGCTGACCGTCCTTTGCAATGAAACCGCCTGTTGCTGTTGCAAAAACATGCAATCAAAGCAGTCACTATTTATTTTCAGAGCGAAACTACTACATAGTTCTGAGCAGAAAATGTACCATTCTGATAACTGGATATTCTAATGCCAGTGAAGTTACATAACCAAGCCTGAAGTGAACAAGAGAGGGCAGCGAGTGCATCTCCTCACACTGCCAGGGTTCCCCACCAAAGCTAAACATTACTGCTGAGGTTATTAAAGGAATGCTTTCACTGTTTTCGAGGAACTTTCCACCGACCAATCAAAGGAGAGGATAACTTCCTCTGTGAAAGAAATACTGTTGAAGAAGTCGAGGAACAATGTCTGACTCCATGCAAAGAAACTCCCTCTGGAGGGAACACAGAGATTTTAGACTTTGCAGATCATTTACATGCAAACAAACCTAAATAACACACTACACGAGAGGGAAAACATCAAACAGCACAAGGCCTCTTTAATAGACATACATTTAGCCAACAATAGTTATACAAACATAAATACATTGAGAGACTAAAACACGTCTTACTTTTCCTTTTTTATAAATGATGTATGCATGTGTTGCATCTAAGTGCAAGTTAAAACGATATGAGTCCCATTGCTGTGACATGAAACTAACTGAAGCTATTTTAATGCTGAGGGGCCTCAGCTCTTCAGCATCAGCCACCTGGCGATGCAACACAACCCTCCGCAGGTCAATGAGTGCAAACACCTCATGTTTGATACTGGCCTACAGACGTGCTGACTCACACACTCACACTCAGTGGAGGCTTTTTGTTTGGATGGGTCATTTTTAGAACATATGCACGCTCCTTTTAACTGTTTTAAACTCTGATTTGCAGTAAAATGACACATCCATCAGACTGAATGAAGTGCAGCTTTAATAGAACATCCCCGGATATGTCTGCAGAGGCTCTCCTGCCCCCTGGTGGCTGTCTCTGGCACAGACACAGTCACCTGACTATCAGAGGATGCTTTTGTCCAGAGTAGATCTTTGTTCTTCTGAACCTGAGGCCCATCTTGGGGCCCTACGAGCCGAACACCGCCTGGTTTCCTCTTTGGAAATATCCAGCAGAGACACAAATACATTCCATGAGGACCAAACTGCCCTATAACTATTTTTAGATTAGCAATTTTTTTCCAACAGTGCTATTTTTGGGTGCTTTAAAAACATTCACTTCCTGAACTGCTGATAACAAGGAATGCTTTCGGGGATATTTAAAAGGGAAAGTTTCAAAATCATTCATATTTGGCCAACACATAAACGTTATTCTACTACCTTAAAGTGTATATCAAAGGGACCCGCTTGAATATTTTGTAATTCATGTACCTTTTTGACATTACATTTAAAAGACTGACATGGCACTTTTTACTCCACTGGCTATTTGTTAAAGATCTACTTTGTTGTTACTTTATAGATAATTTAAAAAAAATACATTTTCCTTTATATTCTGATATATGAGACATTGTTAATATGTGTCATAGTTAGAGGCCAAACACTTGACCAGTTAAATCATTTTAATTATAATTAGGTGTTAATGAATAGTATATTTTGGTGCAACTTTTCTAAATTGAAATCAAGAAATGTGTTTATTTGTAGAACCTTTACTCGTAAGACTGTTGAATTAGGTATTGCTACTTTTGGAAAGATGTTAGTTTATTTTTCACACACTGCATGTGTGTCTGCATGTTAGCACTCTCCCTTCTTGTCTGACAGCTGTTGTTGCTTTAGAAACTGTACACACCACCTGCCTATTTTTATTTTATAAATAGTGTTTACCTCAGTCCAGCCCCGGGAACAGCTCATCATTCAATCCTCAAATTGAGATCTCATATTTCATAACGAGACAGTGCAACCTCCTAAAGTGCATCGATTCTTCCTGATCAGCCTGTCAGATGGGAATCATTTGGAACGTTGTGTTACGAGTCTTTTCAATGACAGACATTATCATCAGTCGGGACTGGAAACTTTATTTTGGACCGAGCCCTCACTGCGTCTCTTGTGTTGTTCAATAATCCTCTAATCCCCTGGCGGTTAGTCGTGTTTCCAGCCATAACACGTACTGCACTAATCAGTATGTTGATGTGAACAATGGAACAAACCACTGAGTGTAATGTGATAGGGGTCAGTTGATGAAACTCACACATGTTGATAAGAGAGGCTGAATGCTAGTTGTGGACGAGCAAACATTAAATACAGATCCAGAAAAAATGTTTGACCTTTAAAAAAGCAGAAGTGATTACAGTTTAATGATGTCGTGATTATGAACGTGAAGTGGGAAGTGTATAACAGGACAAATGCACTTTTCTGTACAGTGCTTTTGAACCATTTACCCCGAGGAAACATGATGACATTTCTCCAGCTTTGTATCGATGCATTTAAGAAAAATATAAAATCAGCAACAAACAATTTAAATGCTTATAAGCACATTAAAACAAATAAATAAAGGTAACAAGACATTTTGAGGCAAGTTATTTTTACAGCATTTGAAGTTTGAAGTTCAAATGAAACCTTTCCTCCAGTTTTTAGGTTTGCCTCATCACGGCATCTTTTACCCCGTTGAGGGAGCTGCTGTATCATATGCTGGGAACCTTGACTTGGAATGTTTAGTCTATACAATTTCATAAAAGATTTCCTTTAAATGTCTATTTTTGGCAAGTTCAGATCTACCTATTCAATTATTCTTATAGTTGTTGAATAGTATCAACGAATCGATAAGAGGACTTATCGTTGCAGCTCTAAAGTGGCATGATTCCGCAAATATTACATATTGAATCAATGGTTCAAAGATAGAATTAGAAAATGACCTTAATATATCCTGTTTTTGTTTTTGAATTTTCAAATGCAATTCATTTATATTTATTGCGATTCACATTCAATTATAATTTATGCATTTTCTTCTTTCAAACCAGGGTCATTCTCAGGGCGCCTTCTGTTTTCCTCATGGATCTGTTGAACGCTCATCATGCTGACCCCGTGGGAGCCTGCCATCTGTACGCTGCAGTGCGTTTCATCATAAAATAAACCACATCTTCTCCCTGCTTTCCGTAACAACAACATATATGGTATATCTCCACCTCTTTAACTGACATCTTTAACCACCTTACACAAACAAATTGTCGACAGTTTGATTTTCAGCAACTTTATTTCAGTGTAAGTGTTTTTTCTTTTTCAAACACCTCACACTGTTTCTCCAACGTCTCATTGTTCTTGCAACCTCCGAGATAAGCAAGCAAGACATTAAAACCTTCAAACATGGCCAACATGATCAAACTCTGTGCCAAACAACATTTTGAAGCAAACTATTTGACAAGAGTCAACATTAAGACAAGTGGGGAGCAAACGGTCACATGATAACCAATAATTAAACTTTGTACACGTGTAAACCCTGACCTGTAAAAGAGATGGAGCGGCCGGCTCCGCAGCCGGCGCAGGAAGGAGCAGTGATCCGACAAAATTAACCAAATGCCCAAATATTAGCCTACTTTTCCGCCTGCTTAGCTGTGTGTACAGGGTTGTGTGTGACTGTGTGTTTGCATGCATGTGCACATGTGTTCTATCATACAAACAGTACATTACATAGAAACCCAATGTGTTCTAATAAGGCATTATGTGGCAAAACAGAACATCCGAGAACAGAAACTCCACAGAGCAAAAAACAGCATTCATGCCAGAACATCTGATTTTAAGGCCAACAAACTAAATGATGAACAGAGAGCTGCGTGAAATCAAGATGAAGTCTTGAGGAAACCTTCAAATTAATGTCAGAACTGACTGTTTAATGGTTTTGGGTAAATATCTGGACACAAATGGTTTGTTGCTCTGGGTTGAACAAACTAAGACTCGTCTGCAGAAGCCAGTCTACAGAGTGCAAACACAAAGTCTGTCGTCCATCGTGAATGGGTTACGTCGTTACTGTAGCAACGGTAAAACCAGAGAGTGTGCACTCACTTAGTAGCATAATGAGCTGGGACAGTACCTTTAAAAGTACAGATATAAAATACATTCATGAAGACATCTTAACGAACAAAACAACAAGGTGAATAGAAAGCAGAACAGCATCAGTTCAAAAGGCTCAGGCCGAACATCTGTTCACAGACCAGAGTCAGGTTGGGGGCACGCGCAGAACTAACACGATGATCCTCATAATGTTTTATCGCTCAACTGTTACTAACTGCTGATTAAAAGGACCATTCAAATAACAAAAAAACACGATTGTCACGAACACTTAGTGTCAAGCCATGACTTTTGTTTTTAAGGTGTCGCCTGACCAGTTTTTGAGACGTGGCTCTCAGCCGCCACAGCAATAAAATGCAGGTTAGTAAAAATGTGTTGCTCACAGAATTAAATAATACGATTTTCAAATGTTTTTAAAGAATGTATGTTTCCAGAAACTGTTGGCCCAGTTACACCAATAACCGTAACATTACATTTTAGGTAAAACATCTAGTTATTTCCATTAAAACATATTAATTTGATTCCCTCACCAAAGCAAACATAAATCCACCAAACAATTATGACTTGGTAAATGACAACAAAGCAAATTAAATCACGTGGCAAATTAAGACTCATTTGCTAATTTTAGGAGTTGTCGTCAATCAATGACCAGACCGAACGTTGATATCGCCAGTCTTTAGGAAAAAGAGAGCTCTTTGCAGAAATAAATATTGTATGTTTAGTTTTCTGGCTTACTAAAATGTAATTCAAAAGATGAGCACTTTTATATCGTTATAAAAATAATGCCTAAAAGTGAGAACAAAAAGCTTGATCTCTAACGTTGTTTCTGGTTAAAGGCCAAGATAACTAGCAGGCTACTAGCTAGCTGGAATAATTGTAAGAATGTATATCATTGATTTAATAGCTGGACTACTAGCTAACTTGGTTGCCTTTAGTAACTGGCTCGCTCTTGAACATGATTAGCTAGCAAGCATGCTGAGCTTCCTACAGTCAATGGTCAGCTAGCCCCACGAGAAGTCCGCATGTCAACAAGACGTCAGTACCACATGTTGTACCTTGATTAAAACATGTATTTGACCATGCATACCAGGGTTTAGAAATGGTGTCAACAGTTTCAGAGGTTCTTGTTTCGCATCGAAAGTCAGGCCTGTGAAAATCAAGCTCGAGCAACAAGCAAACAGCTTCTGGAAATACAGGTCACAGATGCCTCTAGAAGCTGTCTGCACCACTAGACACTACTAAAGATAGGTCAAAGCACGTTTTCTTTTACGATCGAATCAACCCTCTTAATCTTTTTCTGAACTCAATGCCAAGCCCAAACCTGACTCTTCATCACAACTGAACTGCATCAGCCTCTTCCGGTCACTGCCAGTGCCTCTTCAGAGGTCTCTGTACCTGTCCAGCAGTAGATGATTCTGCCTGAGCCCTGGAGGTGATGGTGTCGCTGCGCTGGTGTCCGCTCCGACACAGTTCCCTGAGAACCTTTCTCTACGACTGCAGCAATGGCAAAATGCTGGGGACGAAAAATGTGTGGTCCAGAATGATACAAAAAAAAAACATTTACAGAATGATGGTGCAGCATTACAAGGAGAGGACATATTCAAAGCCAATATTTACAAATAGATCCGATGATCTGGACTTTACTGTGGGGGATAGGAACATTCTTTTATCTTTTGCGTCTACATACAGACAGACAACAGTGTGCTGGTGGTGGAAAAATAAAGGTGTGAGGTCACTACACGGTGCCATTGGACGATCCCATGACTCAGCTCTTCAGGTAAGTTTCAAAGACTTGTTAATGAGTTTACAATAATAGACAGTTTCCAAACCGGTGATCATTGAAATCGACACATTATTCAGATTCTGTAAAGGAGGAAACATGATTGGCTCGTCAGGCGGCCTCACACGGGGCACCAATTGAAACATATACTGGTATAGTACATGTATATGTTACCATTACTGCTCTGATATTTTCTTTTCATACATCTTCTATACATCATTTGTCTATACATCTGTATTATTTTTCCTATGTGTGTGTTTTTTTTGCATTCTATGTTACAGTCTGGATGCTTATTTTGGCTTTAAGCAACGAACCGCCCTATGGATAGTGAGTTTGCATTACAAACAGGGTCTCGACAAACTCAAATCCTTCACAGTTTGCTTCAGTGTCCACTTTTTTTTCCTCCCAGTCCTTTTTTGACCCCATATATATATATTTAACATTATAAAAAATAAGTTATTGCGCATCCAAAAAAAGTGCATTGTATATTTGAAAAATATCTCTTTCTCTCTTTACACTTTTCCATTTGTCTTCACGGTTCCTGCTCATTAAGGTGGTATCCCTTCGACGGCTTTGGGAGTGAGAGTGCTCGCCTGCTTCCTCCTCACTCCGTCGTACCACTGAGGGGGAGTAAAGGGGAGTAAAGCGGACGGAAGAAGAGAAGGGGAGAAGAGAAGAGAGAAACAGCTAATGGAGGGACGTCTTGCTACGCGATGACCATGGGAACGTCGTCTGAGAAACCGCTGATCATGGGATCATCTTCATCATCATCACCTTGAAACGAAGAGGAGAGAGATCAAAGTTAAAGGAGCCCTGTTATGCAAATGTTCAGGGTCATATTGGCATGTAGTGTCTCTACTGGGACATGTCTCCGTGCTTTAATGTTCAAAAAGCTCTTTATTTTTCTCATACTGCCTATTTGTTCACCCTCTGTCTGAAACCAGGGCCCAGTCTGCTCTGATTGGTTAGCTGGTCGGCTCTGTTGTGATTGGTCAACCACTTAGAGATGTGTTGATAATGTCCCGCCCCTTAAGGCCCTGTCACACTGTCCCGAAGTTGACACCCGATGGACACACGAATATGGAATTGTGAATTTTGCACGAAGATGGCCCCGAACCACACACGAAGGCAACATTTACATTACATTTAAGACATGATACAACTGCAACGAAAGTACCAAAAACAATTATGTTACAGTACTATGATACTGTACTGATATTTTCAGACTTTGTTCTTTACTTTCTCCGTCTTTATATGTAGAAAATATTACGTTTTCTCCATAATGTTGTTTCCATAACAACAACAATTTCCTGTCAACTGTCCTTCAAAATAATATATTATATCCTTTTTAGTTTCACAGCAACACAAATTGGGTTATTTACATAATATATTTACATGATTTTGTTGTGCAATAAAACAACCCGATGGACACACGATAAAGGAAATGTTCAAATGCGGCTGTGATCGTGGCAACATCGGGCCATTCGTGAGGGCATCTTAAGCCATCGTATGACCGCCGGTGGAGTTTCTCAGGCTCCGGCAGCAACTTCGTGAGCGGAGGCAAAATCTTTGGCATGCCAAAAAATTACCGAAGGACCTTGAGAAGGTTCATTTTCGTGTGGAATTCGTGTGTCACTTTTGCCCTTCGTAAGGCCATCGTGAGGGCATCGTGTTATCATCGGTGCCATCGGGCATTCGCCCCGATCAGAGTGAGGGTGAATGCACCGATGATAACACGAAGATGACACGATTTGACAAGATGCCCTCACGAGTGCCTTACGAAGTTGCCGCTCACGAAGTTGCCGCTCACGAAGTTGCTGCCGGAGCCTGAGAAACTCCACCGGCGTTCGTACGATGGCTTAGATGCCCTCACGAATGGCCCGATGTTGCTACGATCACAGCCGAATTTGAACATTTCCTTTATCGTGTGTCCATCGGGTGTCCATTTCGGGACAGTGTGACAGGGCCTTTAGACTAACACGTACAATGTGTTGGAGAGCTAGCAAATAGAATCGCGAGTGTTACATAGTGATGTCACTATGTTACAGAACTAAAACAATAGTAATAGTTAGTAAACTGAGATTACTAGCATGCTTACAATGTTATAATACATTTGAACTAAATATTCATATATTATAGGTAGACCTACAGAATGAATTTTCCTTATGGTTTATATTTAGGCTAATTACATTTTTCTTTGCTTTAAATACAATACAGTATAACAGTAGTTTTTGGCTTAAACAGCATTTGTAAACTATTACTGTTACTACTGTACATTTTTTACATGAATATCTTGTTTTTTTCTTTTTTAAGGTTATATTGTTACATACACTTCAGTAAAAAAAACATCTTATTGTTATTTATTTTCTAATCGTTTTTATTTGCATCGCATTTGATATTGAGTTTATCCAAAAGCAATGGAAAGTAATCAGATTACATCACCAATATATTTTGATACTCAGAAAACATTCTTAAAGTAACCCTCCCACCCTGCTGGTTTGCATTGCGGGTCTACATTTTAAAAGTATTTTAATGGTCTCACCCAGATCGTCCCCGGAGGAGAAGATGGCCGAGCCCAGGCGGGAGTTGTAATGCGAGTTTGCGAAGGCGGTGAAATTGTTCTGCAGACGGCGGTGTCGGAGGTAGAGCGCCACCAAGCCCCCGCAGACCCCCAGCAGCAGCAGGAAGAGCACCGGGACCACCACCGCAGCCATGTCCCCTGAGTGGCCCTCACCGCGGGACGCATCGACGGCCCCTGGACATGGACAAAATCATTTAAATTCACAATTACCCCGGTTATCATCCAAATACGATCAACACATATGGAAATAGCTTCACCTGACATTATCTCTGAGAACAAAATATATAGTATGTTTGTATTGCATGACTACAATTACACTTTTGTTTTAATATTGAATAATTGTTGTGCACAACAGATAAGTTGATATGATAACATTTAATTTTTTTAATTGAAGGCATCTTTTCTACTATCGACCTTGAGAGCAAACTCGTCAGCTTTTTAAAGGACTCTTATGAGGATATTCACGACGATCCAGAATTGATCAGGATCAGCTTATTGTGATTGTTTCCGCCTGACGTCAGTTCACATTCCGCGTTTTGTCATTACATGTTGACGTACGTCTGGAAGTAAGTCATGAAGTAAGTGTGTGTGTACCTGCGGCCAGCTGGTTGTAGAGCAGCAGGGCGGGCTCCCCACACAGCTGTCCGCTCAGCAGGCAGCGGGCCTGCACAGAGAAGGTGTAGTTGTGTCCCAGCAGCAGGCTGCTGATGCGGAAATACGTCTCCGTGGTGTTTCCCAGGAACGACGTCTGATTGGTCACACTCTCATACACATGCACTTCGTAGCCCTGTAAACAGCATGTTCAAGTTAATGGGGAATACAAACAGCACAAAGCAATGGAAGCCTTGAGCGGTAAGTGAGAAGAGAAAAGCTTAACCATTTTTATCTTCAAATCTGATCATCGGAGATTGCTTTTCTTTTGTTAATGACTTTTGAACAGGTGAAAAACAACAGCTTTAGTGCAGAACCATAGAACTTCAAGGAATGACAAAAGATGCTTATTTTGGACTGATATTAGACTATATTCAGTAGATCAGAAGATCATTATTCTTTAGAGAAATACAATTAAAAACAATTCCTAGACAAATACTTATATCCAACCCTTGATGCAAGTTATGGTGTCGAAAAGAGGGATTTAAAGATATTGGTGACCCTCGCCTCACCCTGCTCTCATTGAAGCCCTTCTCCCTGACGGCCAGACTCTTCCAGAAGAGGAACACGTGGTCGTTCTCTGTCAAAATCTTCAGAGCTTCTGGAGCCGGAAGAGGAACTGCAGAAGGGGGATTCTTTTTCTCAGGATAAAATGCATTTTTTTGTAAAGAATGAAAATCATATATACATTTACTTACATTTATTTAGATTGGCGGGAACTTAGTATGTTATCATTGAAAGAGGTGAGAATGCACCACAGTCACAAATGTATGATGTACAGCTTGTACCTGTGCTGAGGGTGAAGCTGGCCTCCTTGCTCATGTTGCGCAGGCGGACAGAGACGCTGTATCTGCCTCCGGGCTCCAGGCCTTTCAGCAGGTACTCCACCGTGTTGTTCTTGGTGGTCAGCTTGTAGTCATACTCCTCCTTACGGATCACATCCCGCACGTGGATTGCATACGTCTACATATAAACAGAGAGAAGATAGAAGTCAGAATAACACGCAACAAGATCTCTGATTATCATCAGTCGGATTTATGATCATACACCAAAACAAAAAACAAAGCAATTCAGCATTATTCTAATAGTTGATTCCAAATACATTGTTTATTAAGAAGATTCTGTTTAACTCTAAGATTTTAAACCTGATTGGTTCACCCTGAAAAGTCCTGCTAACGCATTAAAGGCGCCTTTTGCATATGCCCCAGAACGCCTCGTTGAAGATTTTTCTTTTCCATCGTTGTCTTCCTGGGTGCAGTTACGTGCCCATACCTATCCGCGGAGCCGTTAGGTTAGCTTCCACACCCACACGTGTGTGTGTGTTTGGGCTGGTTTCGGGCTGGGTGTCGCTGTGTCTCGCTGTCTCGCAGGCGGCCACTGGGCTCATAGGGAGGGGGGGGCAGGAGCTCCAACAAGCCGTTTAGGACAGAGAGTGAATACACATACTATACAGAGATGCTGTATGAGAAACCAATGTGATTTTGGAACATTGAACAATGTAAATCTATTCTAGTGGACCTCAACAATGGAATTATGATCAGGAGAAATGGCCATGACATGGGACCTTTAAGGTGTTAATCAGGGTTTCTGATATCTGGCAATTCATTTTTCTTTACAGGGAAAATCTGTTGAGGTATGGAATGTTTAAATCCCCCTGGCCATAATGTGCCCTTTGGCTACATTGAAGACATTATGGATGTGGTCCGTTAGCATAGCAAAGAATGAGCATGATCTTATTACTGCTGACACCTGCAGTTGTATACAGTGTAGCCAATCTTCTTTGTTACAGTGTATCGTGCACCAGGTCCTTATTCAGAATTCTTATCAGAATTCTCTGAGTTTTTATCAACTTTGGTTCTTAAAACAGATAAAGTAATTATCGTAGGTGACTTTAATATTCATGTTGACGATGATAAAAATAGCCTTACTGTTGCATTTAACTCTATATTAGATTCTGTTGGTTTCTGTCAGAGTGTAAATAAACCAACCCACTGCTATAATCACACTCTCGACCTTGTTCTGAGTTATGGTATTGAAATTGAGCAACTATTAGTCGAACCGCATAATCCTGCTGTATCCGACCATTTCTTAGTAACTTTTGAAGTACTATTACGAGACTACAAAGCATTAGTCAATAGCTCTTGCAGCAGAAACCTATCTGTTAGTGCTATAGCCACATTTAAGGAAGAGATTCCACCAATACTTAACTCGATAGCATGTCTGCATGTAGGGGAGGAAACTTATACAAAATGTACACCACCCCAAATTGATCATGTTGTTGATAGTGCTATAGATGCGCTGCGAATAAAATTAGACTCTGTTGCTCCTTTGAAAAAGAAGAAAATAAAACAACATAGATTAGCTCCATGGCATAATGCCAAAACCCGCAAAATAAAGCAAAAGTCTAGACAACTTGAAAGGATATGGCGTTCCACTAAACTTGAATAATCTCATTTAATTTGGCATATTACTCTCAATGAATATAAGAAAGCACTGCGTAAAGCGAGAGCAGCCTACTACTCTTCATTAATAGATGAGAATAAGAATAATGCAAGATTTCTTTTCAGCACTGTAGCCAGGCTGACAGAGAGCCACAGCTCGATTGAGCCTTCTATTCCCTTAGCACTCAGTAGTAATGATTTTATGTGCTTTTTTAAAGATAACATTGTTACTCTTAGAAACAAAATGAATGACCTCTTGCCTTTGACTAGTATAGTGTTATCAACAGCTCCCGGAAACGTAAGTTCTAATATTACACTAGATAGTAAACTAGAATGCTTTTCAGCCATAAACCTTGAACAATTACATTCAATGATTCTCTCTTCTAAACCATCAACGTGCATGTTAGACCCAATTCCAACTAAGCTGTTGAAGGAAGTTTTTCCATTAATTAGCACTTCTTTATTAAATATTATGAATATGTCTTTATTATCAGGCTCTGTTCCACAATCATTCAAAGTAGCAGTGATAAAACCGCTTCTTAAAAAGCACAACCTCGATCCAGAGGTTTTAGCCAACTATAGACCTATTTCTAATCTTCCGTTCCTCTCAAAAATTCTTGAGAAAGCGGTCGCAAAACAGTTGTGTGATTACTTAAAAAACAATGATTTATTTGAAGATTTTCAGTCTGGCTTTAGAACACATCATAGCACAGAGACAGCTCTGGTTAAAGTCACAAATGACATTCTAATAGCCTCAGACAAAGGACTTGTCTCTATTCTTGTTTTGCTCGATCTCAGCGCTGCATTTGATACTATCGACCATGATATCCTATTGCAAAGACTAGAGCACTTAGTTGGCATACAGGGAACTGCTTTAGGCTGGTTTGGGTCCTATCTATCTGAACGCTCTCAGTTTGTACGTGTTAACGATGAATCTTCCACGCAAACCAAAGTTAGCCATGGAGTGCCACAGGGCTCAGTGCTCGGACCTATTTTGTTCACATTATATATGCTTCCGTTAGGCAATATTATAAGGAATCATTCTGTAAATGTTCATTGTTATGCGGATGATACTCAACTATATTTATCAATCAAGCCTGATGAAATTAATCATCTAAATAAAATTCAAGACTGCCTTAAGGACTTAAAAACGTGGATGACCTTAAACTTTTTGATGTTAAACACGATCAAAACTGAAGTTATTGTACTTGGCCCGAAGAATCTACGAAACAAATTATCTAAAGATATACTAACTATGGATGCCATTAATTTGGCCTCCAGTGAGACTGTAAGGAATCTTGGTGTTATATTTGATCAGGATTTATCCTTTAACGCCCACATAAAATCAATTTCAAGGACCGCCTACTTCCATCTATGTAACATTGCAAAAATCAGGCATATCTTGCCTCAAAACGATGCAGAGAAACTAGTCCATGCATTTGTTACTTCTAGGCTGGATTATTGTAACTCTTTATTATCAGGGAGTACCAAGAAGTCAGTCAAGTCGCTTCAGCTGATTCAAAATGCTGCAGCCCGTGTACTAACCAGAGTTAGGAAAAGGGACCACATTACTCCTGTGCTGGCTGCCTCACACTGGCTCCCTATAGAACACAGGATAGAATTTAAAATTCTTCTTCTCGCCTACAAAGCCCTTAATGGGCAGGCGCCATCTTACCTTAAAGAACTCATTATACCCTACTGTCCTACTAGGGCATTGCGTTCCAAGAATGCAGGGTTGTTGGTTGTTCCTAGAATCTCTAAAAGTACAATGGGAGCCAGAGCCTTTTCTTATCAAGCTCCACATTTGTGGAATCAGCTTCCAGTTTGTGTTCGGGCGGCAGACACCCTATCCGTTTTTAAGAGTGCGCTTAAGACCTTCCTTTTTGATAAAGCTTATAGTTAGGGCTGATTAGATTCAGCCCCTAGTTTTGCTGATATAGGCTTAGTTTGTCAGGGGACATCTTACTTCTTCCTTCTCTCTGTCTATACCTGTGTACTCTCATGTTCCGATTAACCCAGCTTCCCCAAATGTCTTTCTTTTTGGTGTCTATATACGCCGGGATCCGGAGTCATGGATGATCCTGCGGTCCTGTGTCCTGGATCGCGAGCCCTGGATCGCGAGTCATGGCTGTGGTCCTGGATCATCGGTCCTGGATGGATATCCTCGTGGATTCATCTTCCTATTATACACACATGCATTTCCAAACATTTGGACTACCTATGTTGCAAATGTATTATCTTTTCAATTTACACACGGCATCTATTGCACGTCTGTCCGTCCTGGGAGAGGGATCCCTCCTCTGTTGCTCTCCCTGAGGTTTCTCCCATTTTTCCCTTTAAACTGGGTTTTCTTCGGAAGTTTTTTTCGATGTGAGGGTCTAAGGACAGAGGGTCGTATTGTCATACTGATATTCTGTACACACTGTGAAGACCACTGAGACAAATGTAACATTTGTGATATTGGGCTATATAAATAAACATTGATTGATTGATTGATTGATTGATTGATTGATAGAGTTGTGCGAGTGGATTTATGGGGATTGTTGCTTTACTTATTAGAGGGTAAACAGAGTTGTACGTCTGTGTACTTTAGTAGTAGTAGACTATGTGAGGGAGAATGTTACTAAGCTACTTCCAGGTAGTTCTGGCCAAAGAAATGCAGATAGAAATGCTCAAAGAAGCATGCCAAGGAGGATTTCATTTGACCTATAGTCTGCCTATCAATTGTTTTTATGTCAAAATAAAGCATAATATTAAATGGGACAATATTTGAATGGGCATACATTTATTATACTGTAGTACACGTAATAACCCCGGTGTAAATATATCAGCATTTGCCTCACAGAGAATCCAACCATTTGTTTTTTTCCACCCTAATCAGTCAACCCTCCTGACCCTGATGCTCATCATCATGAATCCCCTTCCCCATAAGCAGTGTCGTACCAGAGCTGCGTTGGGGGCGTCGTACGGGGGCTGCCACTTCAGCGTGGCCTGAGTTCTGTCCACACGCACACGATGGAGGTTTCTGGGTGGCAGCCGCTCATTGGGAATCATTTTCACCACAGCGTAGTCCGAGGGAGGACCCAGGTAGGGAGAGACGGCACGCACCTGAAGGAAAACACAAACAGCACTGTAAAGATGTCCTCATTATTACACTAGGACTGATGCAACTAAATAAAACAATGGCAGCCTGATAGAATACTACACTGACTGTCTATGGAAGGCAAATGCATCTATGTTTGCCATACGTGAATACAGTATATTACAACTATCATGCTAGACTTTAATGGTGTACTAATCTGCCCCGAGATCCAACATAAAAGTCATTATTATTTTTTTTTTTAAAATACTTACATTACATTTTCCAATGTCCCCTACAAGCTGCAAGCTTTACCGCTCTCGGTTTTAGAAACTCATTTTAAAAGTTTAGTTGACTGTTGCTTGCGTCACCTATAATACCCAACCCTATCTTCAAGAGACCCTGCTTATTGAGCTTCACTTTTAAAAACGAATTATTTAGTCACTTAAGTGATGACAAAGCTGTGGATGATATCACTGTTCCCATTTGAACTTGAAATAAAAAAAATTAGATTTCACAAACTTCTCAGTGTGAAAGATGTCACTGAGAGGAAGTCGGTGGGACGTTGAGAAGACTCACCAGGAAGAGATACTGTTCGTCGCTGTCCACCGTCACTGTGAGGCTGAGAGACGTGGAGCGGAACTGACGCGGGCTGTGGTACAGGTCCAGGAAGGAGGGTGGCGTAAAACACACCGTACACCTACACACACACACACACACACACAGCAGAGATAAGTGCTGACTCAGTGAAGTGGTTCAGAGGAAATTTAAAACAATATCCTGATACGAAACATTAAGTTAAGCCCTAAAAGGCAATTAGGGCGAAAACATCTAATGATACATTTTCTAAGCCTAATCTAATGTTGCACTTCATAAACAGGTTTTCTATGGACTGTTAGGATTTTAGACGAAGACTATTTTTTTATTCTCAGGTAATCACATAATCTGTATCTCATATTGAGCCTACTCAGACCCTTTCATGCTAATCAGTGCAACACGTGAAAACACTGGCTGAGATGTCCCTTCCCTTAGCCTATCATGTACAATGTGTTGGAGTATAGCCAATAGAAGCGTTAGTGTTACATAGTGATGTCAATATGTAACAGAAGTAAACAAACGAGCCCAATCGAGGCGTTTCTGGCAGGGGGGGGGGGGGGGGGGTGTTTTTTAAGACATCAAGACGTATTGACGGTAATGTGCAGTACCTGAGCGGTGGCATTGCCGATGGTCCAGCTGCAGTCCACAGCAGTCTGGTTGAGGGCCCGGGCTTTGAGGAGGGGCCGCTCCGGCTGAGAGCCAATGGTCTGATGATGGGACAGGGCGGTGGGACTGTCTCCTATACTGGTGTGAGCCCAAACAGCCACCTCATACACTGTGCCTGCTGTCAGGTTAGTAGCTGCGAACAGACACAACAACATGTACGTGAGTCATCTGTGGAAGTGTAATTGACTTACAAAAATAATCTAACACAAACGGTACCTTTCAGGATCCCCTGTGTGACCGTGTAGTTTCTGCTCTCCTTAACATGTGTGTCAAACTGCCAGTACAGAATCACTATGTACTGCTTCACCTTTAAGAAGAAGAAGAAGAGCCCTCTCAATCAGGTTTATACAGGCAGAAAAAAACAAGCTTTTAAGGAGACAATCTGAAGGGGAGCTCTCACCTCGTACGGGGAGTTGAAGCTGAATGAAAGGCTCATGGAGTCGTTGGTGATGCTGTCGGCGATCACAGAGGGGGGGGGCAGAGCTGCAGCACACAGAGAGCAGGGAGATAAGGACTTTACGTCATTTGTGGGCTGTTTATTTGAACAGTTTAAAGAGTGTGTATCTTCAAGGTCAGCAGCCTAAAGGATGGCAATTCAAATTCAATCACAATGTTCCATCTGCTTGCTTCCATACTACACATTTTTTGTACAACAAAGTATAAACTCACCATGTACTGTACTAATTTACTTATTGTATCATCTAAATGTAGTCGTTTCTAATTTAATTATCCAAACATGGTCATGGTTCACAAGAGGATGTTTCGAAACACTTGAATGTGTTTCCAAGTTATTTCTGGCCATAACTGATGAGTGGGACACTTCCTGAAAACAGGCAGAGGGTAGCACGACTATCAAACCGCAGGGACTGCTTTTTTGCCTAGCAAGGTTTCCAAACGAGTAACGTGACTCAGAAGTTTGAAGTAGTCAGCTATTTGAAACTTCCTAGTGAATTGAGCTGGTGGAGTTCTTTAAATGCTTATGAAACATGCTCCAAGGCTTCTTTCTGACAGCCTTTGATATTGGTATTTGACAAAGGAAAAGAGATGATGCCATCCCAGCATTCCTTGAAGAAGCAACATTTTACGTGACAGTTAAAGAAAACCTCGATAAGTGCTGCTGTATTTTTAAGTTACATTGCTGTCAACTATGTTTTTCTAAGTGGAAGCACTATAACATTTTGTAATCAATAAAATACATTTATTTGTCAATATTGTGAGCCAAGTGGTTCGTTTATTTAGATTGTGGCCGTGTAATCTGCGTCGTGGTTATGTGCATCTTCAGTGTGTTGTTGTACCTTTTTCATTTATGACAGCCTTGCTGCAAAGGATCCTTTACTTAATTGTATTGAAATGACATTTTGGACAGGAATTCGTAATTACATTTCACAGCATAGAGCTTGACATTTGACCGCAGCTATATATCCTTTATTTAACCAGGTAAAAAACTCAATGAGATTAAAATCTCTTTTCCAAGAGTGACCTGGCCAAGAAGGGCAGCATGTACTGTACAAAGTTACAACATATAAAACACAGACATGAAAGGCAGACAAATACAGCTGTAAAACACAAATAAAATGGCACATTAGCCAGTCAATATGCGAAGTAAAACAAACTATTAAAATCATTCAAAAACTGGCAACATTTAAAACGATTTCAGGATATACGAGCACTCACATCGACCAATGGTGTTGTGTTCTCTGTCCTTTAAGATGGACCTGAATTCCCCCATAGTGACTAAATCTGAGAGTTTCAGCTCCTTCTGTACATTGTTCCAAGCTGTGGGGGCAGCATATCTAAAAGCTGTTTTTCCCAGTTTTGTTCTCACTGTAGGAACCAGCATCTGAATAAAATCTTGGGAGCGCAGGCCATATGGACTTTCTCTTTGACACATATATGTGCAAATGTAGGAGGGAACCAACCCAAGCAGAGATTTATAAATAAAACCCAACCAATGGGAAAGTCTGCGAGCAGACAAAGATGGCCAATTAGCAGCAGCATATAAAGTGCAATGGTGTACTCGATATCCACATCCAGTGATAAATCGCAAGGCACAATGGTACACAGTATCCAAGCTCTTTAGGCATTGGTCAGAGGCATTCATGTATAGCAGGTCACCATAATCTAATACAGGTAAAAACGTTGCAGATATCAGATGTTTCCTTGTCTGAAAAGAGAAACAGGATTTATTCTTGTAAAAGAAACCTAATTTTATTTTTAGCTTTGAAACAACATTTTCCGTTTGTAACTTGAAAGACAAGTTCTGTTCAATAAGAAATCCCAGATATTTGTAAGTAGTGACCCTCTCAATGTCAGTCCCTTGTGCAGTACAAATATTGGGTAGAACAGATGGTAACTTTTTGCCATTCGAAAATATCATTACTTTGGATTTTTCAGCATTTAATACCAACTTTAGTTGATATAAATGTGTTTGTATGACATCAAAGGCAGACTGGAGGAAATCTAGACTTTGCTCTATAGAAGCGGAGGAACAATAAATAACAGTGTCATCTGCATAAAAATGGTAAGAAGCATTTGCTAAATTATTACATAGATTATTTACATATATGGTAAAAAGAATGGGTCCTAATATGGAACCCTGTGGCACACCCTTTGCTATCGGGAGGAAGGAAGAAAAGGACCCAGAAAATTGGACGCATTGGGTTCTCGCTGATAAATAATTTAAAAACCAACCTACAGTATGCCTAGATAAGCCGATACTGTGAAGTCTTTCTGTCAGGATGATATGATCAACTGTGTCAAATGCCTTTGACAAATCAATAAATAGAGCTGCACAATACTTTTTACAGTCCAATGCCTCAATTATGTTGTTCACCACTTTAATAGCAGCAGTTGTTGTGCTGTGTTGTTTTCTAAAACCGGATTGGTGTTCTGACAAAATATCATTTGTGTCCAAGTATAATTTAAGTTGTTCACTGAGAAGCTTTTCGAGGACCTTCGCTACAACACATAATTTTGAAATTGGCCTATAATTATTAACAGATGAGGGATCCCCTCCTTTCAGTAAAGGAAGAACATATGCAGATTTCCATATGTTAGGAATCTCATTATTGGAAAGAGTTCAATTAAAAAGATAAGTAAGCGGCTCAGCTATAAAGTCGGCTGCTAATTTAAGAAAATGAGGAGGAAGTGTGTCCGGACCTGCCGATTTGTGTGGATCCAGATTCTGCAATGCTTTATGGACCTCTATCACCTCGATAAAAGTAAAATTGAATGGCTGAGCCATGTGATGGGATGAAGGTGATGAGGAATCAATGTTCTGTCCAGGGCCCGAATGTAGGGACTCAAACAAAGAACCAGATGAAATAAAATGTTCATTAAAGCAGTTGAGAATGGCCGATTTGTCAGTGAGGGTTTGCGAGTCTTTAACAATGCAGGCTGGTAATTCATTTTTAGTTTCTGTTCCAAATGAGTTTTTTATTACCTTCCAACATTTCCTTGGATCATTTAAGTTACTAGTAGTATTAGAAATGTAGTACTCAGATTTAGCCTTTTTAACTAGGAAGGTGAATTGATTTCGGAGCTGTCTAAAAACAATCCAGTCCACTTGGGATTTCGATTTTCTGGCCCTTGACCAGGCAATATCCCTTTCTTTTAGAATGCTGGCCAGTTGAGGACTAAACCAGGGATTGTTTTGCCCTTTCACCCTACATTTGCGGAAAGGAGCATGTTTGTTTATAATTCTAGTAAAAGCCTCATGAAAATAATCCCATGCCAGTTCAACATCACTAATGAGAGAGATCTTGTTCCAATCAAAATCCCACAGCTCATGTCTGACACTGAATAACATTTATTTTATGTTCTTGTTTTTCTGTTGTGATTTGCTTATACTGTATGTAAAAATATTAGTTTATATTCTGAAAAAAGTGCATCTGTTTAATGAAATAAGCCGATAAATGAAAAGTATTCAAACAAATATAACAACCAACCTTTCTTGGGGGTGATGGACTTAACCTCGCTCCAGTTGCCAACACCTCGACTGGTCACTGCTGCAACCTGGGAAACATCATCAAGCCAACATTTAAACACTCTGTGCATGATGGTACCACTACATGACTGAATGTGGAAACATCTCTTTCTGTATTTCATAGAGGATGTGCATGTGTGTGTGTGTGTGTGTGTGTGTGTGTGTGTGTGTCTTACCCTGAAGCTGTACAGAGTGTCTGGCTGCAGCTCCTTCACCTCACTGTGGGTGCTGGTGCATCTCTGGGACATCCAATCAAGATCTCCATGCTCACTGTACTCAACCTGACACACACACACACACACACACACACACACACACACACACACACACACACACACACACACACACACACACACACACACACACACACACACACACACACACACACACACACACACACACACACACACACACACACACACACACACACACACACACACACACACACACACACACACACACACACACACACACACACACACACACACACACACACACACACACACACATTTAAAGGATATATTGTAAATAACTGCAACCATTAAAGTTTAAAGTCAGGGATAAATAACTCAATTTTATTTTTAACTTTTGGTGAGAATATTAAACAACAACAAAAACCAGGTGCAGATCAAAGTACAACATGGCACACATCACATGCAGCTTAGCAACACACTAAAACAGTTTAATGGTTAAGGGACACAGGAGGTAAAATATATGATAATACAAATTAAATAAATAATGATCCCTCTCGGTTAAATAAAGGAAGACAAAAGACTAAATGAATAAATACAATAAAATATAAAAACCTAGAAACTAAATAAATAAACAAAACAATAGAAAAATGAGGCCCTAATCCTCTACTTTGTATATGAGATAAGCAGACGGAGAGATTTGCATGTACTGTATGCATAAAGATGACTGAACACATGTTCCTCGAAACAGTTCATTTCTGGTGGCGATGACAAATGGACACGTGAATCAGGTATAAATAAAGACTCACAATGTACTCTCTGATGAGGCCGTGTCCTTTGTCGGGGGTTTTCCAGGACACGTCCACTGTCCCGTCCTCACTGTTATCGCAAGACAGCTGCAGGTGCCTGGGTGGGTCGGGCACTGCAACACACACACACACACACAAAATGAAGTGATGGGAGTATTAGAGGTCACCTATATGCAATTTTTAGTCAATAGCATAGGACTCAGATATATACAAATATATAAAAAACATGTCTATGAAGTGTTTTTTCAAAGGCTTTCTCACTTTTTTTATTTCCTGCTTCTTCACACATGCTCTCTCCAGTACAGGTTAGCTCTGAGTGTTAGCGATGCTTGCTAATGTAAACAAAGAACATATTACGTCCAAAACACGTCGGGCTTTGATTCTGATAGTGGTAAATTACGTCATATCGGATGGCAAATCTGGATCAGCTCCATTGTTCCCCCGTTTTTAGAGATTTGCGCACGGAGGAAAAGAGAGAGGGTTGTATTTTCTGACGCTGCGTGAGTTCCCTGACGCACCGGGGACACATATTTATGTATAAAAGACATACAAAAGTGCATTTTGCATGATAGGTCCCCTTTAATGTGCTTAACAAAGGAGGCACAACTAATAATTGAATGTGTCAGTGATGATAATAGTAAACACATTTTGAAATGCTTTCAGTGCTGGCTACAAGGTGCTGGTTTTAAAGCCTCTGCTACGTCCGTAAAGCAAATAACTTTAATAATTAATATTACAAATTAAAAAAGTCAGCTGAACATCTGATTTAGCTTATTAACAATTTGAGTGGACATGTAGTTTTCTGATAGTATCCAAAATTACTTCACAGCTTAGTTGGATACTCAATTCTGATTGGTCAATTAGGCCATTCATGTTATTAATTTTGCTAACAAACTGCTGCTAATGAGGATGCTCTGCTAAAGACACTGTGTGCAGTCAATTTGAAGTCAGCTGTTGACAGTAAACATTATTTTTCTCCATCAGAAAACACCATGAAGTACTTTTTGAATATTCATTTTTATATTTGTAGAGAGCACGGAACTTTGGATTCATGCTGGCTTAACTGACGACAGTGAAGAAAAGAAAAAACACTTTGTATCGGGAACTTTATCACCCTGTCTGTGTTATTTTTTCATTAATGACCGCCTTGCTGCAGTTTCCTTTACGGACACTGAATGGTAACCATACACTTTTAACATGACGTGATCAGTCAGGTTAATATAAATAAGCCTGAGACAGTTCCACGTTTCCTTCCGGATAATGAGGAGACACATGGAAGCTACCTGCAATTATCAGGTCACTGAACACCACAAACGATTGATAAGTTATTGAAGGATCACAAAGATCGATCAGCTTAAATCAAATTCCGGTTGCTCATCCAACATGCTAACAGTGTAGATGTGGGCAGATTAGGACTCCTACCACACTACACTTTCCTAGTAAGTCATTTAGCATTGAAGTGAATGAGTCATAATGACAGAATTGATACTCACAGCCCTCGGGGGTCCTGACCGTGATCACCTCGTTGGTCTTGTGCAGCCTGCTGAGGCACTGGGTGAGCACCTTGACATGGTAGGTGGTGTCTGGCTTCAATACGGCCAGTTTGTAGCTGGTTTTGTTGCTGTGGGTGTCCATGATGGTCCACTGCTGGGTGCCCACCAGCCTGGAGATGAAAACACAACATGAGGGGACGTAAAGGCATCAAGCGTAAACTCTAAATTCAAGCGTGGATAGCCTCAGGCCTGGACTCTCATCAAGCATGTCTAAATGGCTGCCTTTGGGTGGGCTTTGCTCATGAAAGCCAATTTAAAATAAAAATGTTGTGGATATCGAGTAGTTGTGAATAATTTGACAAATGTAAAATCGGCAAAAAAGGTACTTTTTCCTTTGAACTACAAGCTTGCCGTTTGAGCTACCAACTATTCCTTCCACATGACACCCTGATATGTGGTCAATCCAACCCAAATTAGAATGTTTCCAATCTACTTCCGATATGTGGGCAAGTTTGAGGTCAATCGCACTTAGGGTGCAAGTTCTTTTGTTGTTAAAAAACTGCATTTCCATAGATGGCGGTAGGGAGCACGATAGCAAATTTGAACCCATTCACTGCAGAATCTCACGATTTCCCGCCAGTCCTGACATCATTACACATTTTTCACAACTTTTTCAGCATGCTAAGTGCCTCTCAAATGTGTACCCCTATTAGAATAATAATACGAATACGAATAATAACAATCAGCATAATAACAAACGGGCTAGGAACGGTGCCCTCGCTAGTTGAGCCCCATGCTCTGGCCCTAGTAACGCATAGTGCGACAGCTGTAACGTGGATACTATAGCTGATATCAGTTTTTTTATAAAGGGTCAATAACGCCTTATCTATCCGCTGGTCAAAAGATGCTGGTAATAAAACTCACCTGTAGTATATGAGGAAGTAGCAGGAGTCCAGAGGGAGGTTTTTTGGACGGGACCATGTCAATGTGACGGCCCCCAGGAAGTCTGGAGTCCACTGGAGGTTCTGGACTTTATAAGCCAGGGTGTTCTCTGGGAGGAGTTCAAATGGATTCATTAAACTGTTTGAAATGGCTAATTTCTTTATTATTTTAGTTTTTTTTAAACAAGAACCAGATTTAGCAATTAGCTAATTTGCATCTGCAGTCCCTGGGCAGGTACACACATAAAAATCAACAAACAATTTAAAAATGACAAAATCTCTATCACACTGTATACATTCAAAGCACAGATTAACATATGAATAACAGCACATTTATCAGAAAAACTATAATATAACACTTCATTTCAACATATCAATTGTTGGGACCAATAACATTTAAACTCAGCTGGATGAACCATTTACATGCACTAAACCCTATACCGTATAACACACTACAGGAAAGGGAAAAGCCCCCAAAAAAGGTCATACATTTTCAACACACTGCCTGAAATATACACCAACAGACAGCATGTGGCAGCATTGCACTGTTCTTAAAATACTGAGTGAATAGGAAAGTACTACATTAACATACTGGCATTTAAAATAGACCTGAGCTTCTTTTGAGGAAAATGCAACTAAGACCTACATTAATTACAACTGATATCTAAACACAGGTGGAGATGGGGAGTGTTTGGGACGTACGGGTGCAGTTGTCCTCGTCGCTGTGGTCGGAGCAGTCCAGGAAGCCGTCGCAGCGCTCACTGTCAGGAACACACGCCTCACCATCAGAGCAGCGGGAGCCGTTCACGCAGGAGAGGGGCCCGCGGGTGGCTGCAGGGAGAGAAGGGGGAGACTTTTTACATTGATCTTCTTGTTATTGGATTGCCTCACTGTCAGTATTTCTGTTTGCAGTGCTAAAAGACAATACATTATTTTGATTAAACCTCTACTATATAAGGTTTTCGGTTCAGTACAAGTAACATTTGACTTTTGGTAGAACTACTTTAAATAAATGGCACAAGGATTAACTTCACAATCAGCAACCAAACCCTTTAAAACTGTACAATTCAGCATTAATATTGTATTAATACTGATACACAACTGTGTTATATATACAGTACATGTTAAACAATTTACCCACCGGGAGTACACATAAGGCCACTCTCTGATTAAAACTGCCATCTTTGATTCGGAAAATGTCAGAAATTGATTCAACAATCTTAATAACCTCCAAAACCACACCCTAGATATGTTTTAGCTTTGGTCTGCATATGCTATGCCATGATCAAATGTGGCATTAATTCAAACCTCGGAACTTAATGTTTCACTTTCTCACATTCAACTGTTTTAGTTGTCGTGCTTAATTTGAATCTTGTACACAATACTTTGTTATGGTTGTGTTTTGTGTGTGACGGTGTACTGTACTCACGACAGTGGGCTTCATCAGAGCCGTCCTCGCAGTGCAGCTGTCCGTCACAGCGCTGCCAGTCGGGGATGCAGTGGGGGGGTCGGCGACACTGGAACTGCCCCCGGGTGCAGCGGTGAGGCGAGGGCTGGGCCTGGGTGGGCGCTGGAGCCACCGTCACAGAGCCGTTAGCTGCTGTGGGACAGGAGAATGAGAAAACAGTTTTTTACTATAACTATTGTTCTTTTTCGTTTACATGTGCCAAGGGTTCTGATTTTGGCTTGATTTGTTTGTTAATTGTCATCAGTGTCTTCAAACTTAGTGGAAGGTTGTAGGTTGGGCAACTATGCAAGTCTCCATTCACCACTTCACACACAGCAGCTTGTAAGTAGAAACATTGACAAGCACACTCACAGGCACAACCCGTACATTTACAAGCTACCCTGCAGTATACAAAGTCATTCAAATTAGCTGCACCTTTACCAGCTTTGAGAACACTTATGATCAATCATTATAATCAAAACATATCATATATATTATTCTGAAATGGGTACATTTACTTTTGGTACTGTAAGTATATTTTGATTCTTATACTTTTCAAAATGTACTTAGGTAAAACTTGAAATGCAGGACTTTTACTTGTAACAGAGTATTCCTACACTCTGGTACTTCTACCTTTAGTCAAGTACAAGATCTGAGTACTTCTCCCACCTCTACCAAGGACACTTGCTTACTAAAGGGACCGGAGATCAAACCACCAATCTTTAATCAATGTGTTAAAATACAACACATATCCCTTACAGCTTAAATGTTATTTCCGACATTACCATTTAAACTCTTATCATTCTGCCTTCTGTTTTTAGAGGGTGGCGGGGACAGGGGATGTGTAGGGGGTGGACTCAAATCTACAGAATATGCACACAGAAGTGGTGTACATAATCTGAAAGCAGGGAAACTAGGTTAGTTTACATGTTGGCACTGAATGGGATGTTTTTCTAGTCTTAACTCGGGTACACAAATTAAAGTATTAATTATGAAAATGATGAAGGAGATGATGTGATCTGAAGCAGTGCTACAGACAGGAGCTACCTGTGGGACAGCCCAGCTCATCGCTGCCGTCGGGACAGTCAGCGTATCCGTCACACACCCAGGAGTCGATGATGCAGGCTCCGGAGCCACAGTGGAAACGGTTGGGAGCACAAGTGGAGGGGCCAGGGGACACGTTGTGAGGAGTAACACCACCTACAAGGTTGGAGGTTCAAGTTTAATGACTGGGGAGAGATACGACGTTTGGTAATTCAAATATGAACCAGAATCAGAAACAGGTTTATGCAAGGCTTACACATACGAGGAATTAGCTTGGTGTATATGGTGCATACATAAACACAGCTAAAGAAGCGGAGGGTCTCCCCCTTTAATATCTGTCACTCAAATAAACACACTGGTTGCCAAAAAAATATCTGAACATGTGTTGTGTGAATAATGTACCACATGAGTGGAACACATACGTACATTAATGAATTGTACATTTCAAATAACTTTTTCTTTCTTTCATCCTCTGTCTTCTTAACATATGAGTACTGAAATGTAAGCAAGGTCCAATTCTAACTTTTTCTTAACTTCTAACTTTTGATATGTGTGTATCTGTGCAAATGAAAAAGCCTTAAGTGTAGTCTTAGTGTGTGTACCTGTACACTGTGCCTCATCAGACCAGTCCCCACAGTCGTTTTCTCCGTCACATTTCCACCATGTAGGAATACAGCGGTCATTTTTACACTCGTACTGGAAATACCTGGAGCAGCCTGGGACCTCGGTGGGAGCCGCTGCAACACACACAGCAGAAGTTAACACGTGATACTGCTGCTGAAACATTGCTGCACTTCCTCTTCTTTAGAATAAATGACACAATCATTTGATATGTGTGTTCCTCTCTATTTGTGAACAAACACGTCCGTACCACAGTTGGCTTCGTCAGAGTAATCCCCGCAGTCGTCCATGCCGTCACACTTCCACTCCAGGCTCACACACACTCCGTTGGCACACTGGAAGGTGTAGGCATCACACACTTTGCCAAACTCAGTTGGCGTGGCTGAGAGAACACATACAGGGACATTAGCGGTTACAGAAATCTGTTTGTTGGAACAAAGCAACACATTTTTTTGTAATGTATTTATAGCATTATAGGTTTGAAATAGAATAAGATGTATAGGTATGAACATTTTGTAAAAAAACTGCTATTCTTACCTTTTGTTAGTTAGTGGTAGCTATATTGTTTTATTTTACAACTTTTGTCAAACGGTAATAAAAAAAGTGTTTGAAAAGATACAAACATTTAAGGCATAATTTAAAACTTTTTTTTCCTTTTTTGTTTCTTATATTATTCTAATAAACAAATATAACAAACCACACGACTTAACATTTATTTCAATATTTGCAAAGTTTGCGTCTGTTTTTGATAAGAATCCAGTATCATTTGGTTTGGAAGAGGAACAGAAGGAATGAGAGTGACATGATCAGACAAAGTGAACTAGTGACTAGTTCTGCAGTGAATGGGTTCAAAAACAAAGTTTCAAATCCCCCACGATTTGTGTCAAATCTATCACTTTAAAGAAATGAATCATGAGAAAAGTATGCACCTAGAAACATCCCCGAGGCACGATTACAGGAACTAAATACGTCTTGATACGAAAGAGTATCAAGGCCAGGCAAAAGGTGTGGATAAATGAGGATGTTTTTTGGGGAGATTTTGAATATATGTGTTGAAACGTTGAGAATTAAGACAAACTTTCAGTTTATTCAAAAAAAAAAAGTGCCTTAAAGGTACGGGTAGGTAAGTTTGAGAAACCGGCTCGAGATACAGTTTTTGTTATATTCCATGGAATGCTCTTAACATCCCGATAGCAATGAATATCTTAAGTGCTTTGACAAAAAATCCATAACAAAATGTCATCTGTGGAAGCCGCGGCGCTGTAAAAAGCACGACCAATCATCTGAGCCGGCCCAGCTAAAATAACTGGATGGCCTACCTGCCTGTCAGCCTTCCATCTGTGCACAAACTTATCTCGTGCCCTCATTAGTCATGTGCGTGTTGGAGGAGGGGCTCTGTAAGAAAGTGGCAGATTTGTTCCGGCTGTGTATTTTCAAATCCTAGCGCACTCGAGCTGGTTTCTCCAAAATTACCTACCCTACCTTTAATTCTCTAAATGCTAAATAAATTGATAATCTTCCTCCTCAAATGTTTTCCCTTATGCAGCATTATTAGTGTTCCGTACATTGCACCATGAGTTGAAGTCCTGCTTTTTAGAGTTACTTCCCTAAAAAGTGTTACATTCGTGGATTATAAGGGTAAGAAACACACCGCATCCAGCGTAGTCTGCGTCCTCGTCAGATCCGTCCTCACAGTGTTTGATGCCGTCACAAACCAGAGCCTGGAACAGACACTGGGCTCGGTTCCTGCACACAAACTCCATGTAGCGAGTACACAGCGGGTCTGTGGGTCAAACAAAGAAGACAGAAACCATCATGCTAAGGACTTGTAAACACTAGTCATAACACACTTATTCTACAGGATTTCTACAGGTATTTAAGGGTCCGGTAAATATCCCATATACATATTGAAAAAGTCAATGTTACGCACGTGTCAAATACAGTACTGATTAACTCCTAAAACAGAGAAATCTATTAACATTCGGGGGTCTCTCACCACAGTTGTGCTCATCAGCTCCGTCTGAACACTCCTGGATGCCGTTGCAGTGCGCGGTGGCCGGCAGGCAGGTGTGATTGGAGCAGAGGAAGCCGTTACATTTAGTTCCTCCTGGAAACACACAGAATTAGATTATTAATCACCTTTCATTTCATGACTGTGAATATATTTTATTACACAGCCTAATTAAATACTCAATTCTGATTGGTCAATTAGGACATTCCAGAGGTCTGTTATTTTTCGCTAGCAGACCGTTGCTAAGAAGGACACTCTGATCTAGGGACTATGTGCAGTCATATCAATCCGCAGAAAGAAGTCCGGTCCATTAACCGTCAGCTGTTTTCCTCCATCAGTAAACCCTGTGGATTACTTTTTGAACAATCATTTTTATATTTGTGGAGAGCACAACACTTTGGATTCATGATGGCTAAAGTGCCCAGTAAAGAAAAGGCAAGAGAAGACAATGGTTGAAAGATAGAGCGCTGGAAGTCAAAGAAATCCACAGAAGAAGAAGTCCAGGAAGTAAACACTAATGGGGACACGGTATGGGCTCTGGCAGTGTTTAAAGGCTGGTTGATGGAAAAGAAAATGTGAACAGACTACACAGTTACAGCAAACCTCAATCAGTGCTGCCGTTTACTTTAAGTTACGTTGCTGTGGCCGCAGTTCCAGCTATTGGTACTAAGTGGAACGCACCATTTTTTCTTAGCAGAAGTCCTCGTTTGTGAAGTAAATAGACACTCTCACACCCATGATCCAGCTGGGAGTTAAGTGTGTGTACAGTCTGACACGTCTAAAATGTGTCACGATGACACTGTTGAGTGTGTGTGTGTGACTCAGCTTACCACAATGCCGGGGGTCTTCGTCTGAGTCATCCTGGCAGTCGTCATCACCGTCACACATCCAGCGCTGAGGTATGCAGTGACCTGTGTGACACTGGAAGCTGCTGGCCTCACACGTATGGTGGCCAACTAGGGACACACAGGAAGAGATTTAAGGGTAAAACAGAGAATAGCTTCACACATGAGAGCATTAAACCCGTTTAATCTGAAATGTAGTGTTTGCAGTTTAATTGTTGTATCTATTGTTTTATTCAGATATCATATTTAGTCAACCTTTTGTTTTCTTGGTCAAGTTATAGAAACTAAATATCAGGCCATTTAAGTCTCAAATATACCTGTAACTTTTGTAGTCTCATTTTAGTCAATGAAAAATATAATATTGAACATTTCAGTAGAGTCGCAATATCCTTAAGTTTTTCCCCACTAAAAATACTATTCTAAAATATGTAATCTCCACATATTTGTTGTTGTTTAAACGACACTTTAGTTTGTCCTTTTGCAACATTGACTGTTGATGAAGTCATACTAGTCATGAAAAACAAAGCGCTGACAAATGTACCATAATTTCCCTTACAAAAGGACAACTCTAACTGCAACACACACTTAGTGCAAGTGGCTATGCTTTGATGATGCATTAATTTAGTTTTTGCATAAGCAAATACAAATCTCTACCTTCGCAAATATATGTATGTAAATATAACGTTCTCATGGCTTATGAGATTGCTATTGTTTTCATGTTGCTCACCTGTGCAGTTGGCCTCGTCAGACCAGTCTCTGCAGTCGTTGTCTCCGTCGCAGCGCCACGCCTCGCGGATACAAACACCTCGAGCACATGTGAACTCTCCAGGGCCGCACTGGTGAGTGTCTGAGAGATGCAACAACACTATCGTTAGTACTGGCAAAAACTATGATTTGTTTTACTTTTAAAGCACTGTTACGGTATTGGAATGAAGCTTTAAATGTCTGTCATCATATTTTGTCAGCAACCTAAAAATGTATCTTCTATCAAAATGAATATGATTGACATTGGATTGAACACAGGGAGAGAAACTGATGTATAAATGACTTCTTTCTTTTTTTGAGTTATATAACAGTTTTCCACTTGTGTTATGCCTATTATCATATTTCTAAACACTAAAAACTCCGTGAACACTAAAAACAAAGTGTATATGATAACAGTTTTTCACATTTGCTGGCTGCAGTAAAAAAAAAAGCCCCATCTCACCACAGTGCTCTTCATCACTGTTGTCTCCACAGTCGTCTTCATGGTCACATTTGAAGGCCAGAGGGATGCAGGAACCCGAGGCCATGCAGCGGAACTGGTTGGACGGGTCACAGGTCGTAGTGGCTGTAGAACAATATATTATATATATATATATATATATATATTATCACCAAACTCAACCCCTCCCTTTCTCCTCTCTCTGTGTTTAAATATGCAACCCAAACTCTACTCTTCGTCTTTCACTCTGCAGACTGTATGCTCTCTGTATGACTGACTGAACTTCCTTGCAAGAAATAAAATAGGACAAAGACAGCTGAATGGTTTGATTCTCGATCCACATTTGATAAATAAATTCTCACCACAGTGGCTAAACAAGGACAACATTGTAGTTGTTTGTTGTTAATGTAGAAAGAGCCCTTGTCTGCATAGCGAGTACTCACGACACTCCTGTTCATCACTCATGTCTCCGCAGTCGTTGTCGCTGTCGCACTTCCAGATGCTGCTGATGCAGCGACCGTTAGAGCAGCGGTACTGGTTGGGCAAACAGCTGTGCTCTATTTGGAGGAAAGAATGAGCATATTTACCCTAGAGATCCATACAGATTACAGACTCAACAGTCGATGACCCAAAGAAGTGGCTTACATCTTCTGAAAGCAGTTTTGGTTTATATAAATCTCTAATAAACATTGTGGTTTTGGTTAGTGATAGCGCTGCACGGATTTAAGAAAATGTCACTAGTTCAGCATTTAGCAGCTGATGGCATTAGCAACCATTTCAACTGGTCTCTGGCTCTGCACAGCGGATAGTCATGTGACCAACAAGGCACAGGCTTCAAGGACTAAACAGAAGCTGACAGGACGGCCATGCAGCGCGGGCGTAAATGATAATCAACGTGCACATAAACAGAAAATATGTCAAATGCACATTTTTGAATTAAGTTGCAGCCTTTTGTGGTTCAACAATCGCAGAGGCTCATATTATGATGGTATTAGATTATTCGTGCAGCCCTAGTTAGTGGCTTATTCAAATGTAAAAGTTTTAAGTAAGGGTTTGGAGCATTACGATTGAAATACATGATGATCATCCCCATGCTTTGTTATGTCTTATAAGTTGTTACAGAAAGTTTTGGGTTGATACCATAACATTTAAGCATTTTCTGTTACTCGAAAATGTATTAAAATAGTCAAAATTCCTCAGAAATACCACCTTGAGACAGCAATGCTATTTGTGTTGTACATTTGTGCCTTCCTGCAAGATTGGATGGTGTTCTGGAAACTACTCAGAAACTCCTTTATTATCAACACCTGAGCCAGCCACAGATCCTCTGAAAGCCTCAGTCTCCACTTCCATTAGCTAGCATGAAACAGTTGGTACCAACAGGTTTATTAGGTTTCTTGATTCATTTGATATTATATATTGAGTCTGATCTTAAAACAGGCTTTTAAAGACAGTAAAGTTGTCTTGAGTCACACGCCATCCTACAGGTCCTGGAGGGTAAACCAGATGACCTCCCTGTGAAATTAAGACCTACTTTTGACAGAGGCAAGATCATACATCTTACAGCAAAAGATCACAATGAGTGCTCAGTATGTGTCTCACCCGTCTTGATGCAGGTGTTGTTTTTCATCAGGTATCCGGTGGGACACTGGCACTGCACCTCTCCGTTAGGCATGGTGATGGTGGGGGCTCCGTCGGGGCAGATGCAGGTGTGCCGATGGCCGGGCTGAGGCAGACACAGCAGGCTACACGGGTGGTCAGCACAGGCGTTGTGACCTGGGGACAAGAGATCCAGACCTCAGTTTCAGCATTACTACATTTGTTTAAAGGAGCTGTGTACAGGATACAGCTGCATCTAGCATTGAGGTTACGGATTGCATCCAACTGAATTCACCTCCGCTTACTCATGAAGCTTCGCGCAAGTTCAATTAGGAAGACCAATACCCCCTGGTGTTACACGTTATTTCAATACCCTCTCCTCTCCCAATAAGTGATCAGGGGCGTTACTCCCCAGCTAGCCAATCATCGCACCCGCTAACCCCTTTAAATCTGCTCTTCCCTCTCAGTCAGTTGTCATTTCAGGTGTCAACGCACAAGTATACACGTCACTGTGTTCATGGTTAAGGCAAGCAGCAGCAGGGCTTCGTCCCAGCTCCAGGCATATATTCACCAGCTCCGCAGTCTTGCGGATTAAGCTACAGGCGGCGTTCCCCAGTCGGCTAGCGGTTCCAGCCGGCCACCCCGCAAACCCGGACGCGGGAGGAAACGACAAGGAAATCGGGCTCCACGGAAGTTCCTCCGGCTTAATGGAAATGGCCTATTTCACGCAAACAATTGACGCACGCCTTCAGTCTCTCGAGAGGGCATCACTGGCATCAGGGCCGCTCAAATGCGGCGCTTCCAGCTTCACGCGGAACGGGCCCTCATCGCATGCGAAGCTTACCCATCTCTGGCTTCAACCACAACCCCTCCTGCAGGCAGGCAGGGCTCAAGCTACATCCCACTGAAGCTACTTCTCCTCCCGGCTCAGTAGTTAGGCTACTACTGGACATGGCGGCTAGCAGGTTCATTGCACAGCCGGGCTCTCGCCTCTCTTTCCTGCGCCTCACCTCTAAAACAGGCGTCAGGGTAGCGCTGGCAAGAGGCAGTTGCAACAAATTCACGAGATGTTCGTTATATCGTATGACATTAGGGTCATGCAGAGCGAGATCGCTGGGAGACGACAGAGAGTCATTCCCCCCTGTTTCCTCGACTACGGTCGAGAGCCGACAGGAAAAGTTCAACAATATGCATTGCTACCTTTAGTTCAGGGTTAAGGTGAGTTCCAGGCAGTGTTGGGCGTAATGTGTTACAGTATGGAGCTTCAGTAACGCATTACTTGCGTACGAAGTAATGTAACGCATTACTAATGCAGTTCGGGTCATTACTACCCGTTACAATGCTCAGTAAGTAACGCAGTTTCAAGCTTCAACACAGTATTACCTGAAAAGAACGGTGTTTCGAGGGCTTCTTTTCCTCAATGACCAAGTCGCTGCACATTATCCGTTTGACACGACCAGATACTAAATAAATTAGGAATTGACTCAATTAATTGAATGATTTATTGACTGAATAAGTCAATAAATCAACATGACTCTAGACCCACGGATTGTTAGTTCGTGGTGGGTTTATATGAACATGGCAAGGGAAACACAGAGTGCACCTGCTACCAGACAACCATTCTTATTTTCATGTGATTACACACTTGAAAACATATTTATGAATGTTTGATTCAATTTCTGAAAATAAATCCCCGTAAATCCTGCACACGGGACATTTTTAATACATTTAGAAAATCTCTAAGCAGAAATCCTAACAGGTCTTTTTCTACCTTAATCCTGGAACCCATCGACTATCGGTCTTGGGGCAACGGGCTACATTTCTGCGATTCTGAGCCAGTGAATATATGAAGCCAAGAGTTGAGAGACAACGGGCACAAACTGATTTCTCCAATAATAAGTGGTTTACCAGTTAAATCATTGTCAGACAATATCAATACGTTTCAAGTTGCATTTGGGCTAATGCAGTCTGTCTCTTGTTTTATTTGTAATGACTGATTACCTGCCCCATTTTGATTGGTCAACACAACTCAGACTAAAAAGTGATATGCAGAGTCTGTTTTGAGATGATTTATTCTTATCATTTACTATTTGTCTTAATAGAAACAGGTTATATTGACTGAAGTCAAAAGTATACCAACCGTTAGTTACCATGATTAATTTCTCACAATTCTTGCTAAGCTTTCAAACTTTGTGGACATGAGTGTACTCTCTGTTCCTCACCCCTGTTCTTCCCCTTGTAGAAGATCTTGAGGTCCATGACCCCGGTGAGTCTGCCGACAATCAGCTCGTTGCTCTGGGAACCCGCCTTTGGAGCTTTGAAGATCCCCATCCTGGACCAGTCGTCCCAGTACAGGTCATTCTGGAAACAGCATCCAACACAAACTTGTAAAAACAGATACTTAGCGAGGACATTCAACATTTTCTGATACAAGACTGTAGAAAAGTTAGAAGACTTTTTGTATGTGTTGTATGAACAGTGTCACCTTGAAGACTGCAATGGCATACGGATGGGGCAGCCCCCCAATGAGAACAGTCCTCTGGCCCCCCATGAAGTCGGCCCTCTCGATGCGGTCGCTGTAGGCCTCGGTCCAGTACAGCCAGTGGTCGTCAGCTGTGATCCCGTTGGGCCAGCGGACGCCCTCCGACACGATGCAGGACACATTGGTTCCGTCCATGTAGCTCCGGTACACACCGGCCGCTCTGTCCCCCCAGTCGGTCCAGAACATCAGGCTGAGGAACGGATACAGTATTAACATGAATTATTTTCTAAATTCAGAAAATGATGTATTGTTTAACTGTCCTCATGGGAAAAGCATTAAAACAGACACTTCAAAGAAGACATTATGTATTTTTCGGGATTCATATTTGTATTTTGTGCCTCTACTGTGACATGTCTCCATGCTTTATTGTTCAACAAGGTCTTTATTCTTCTCATACTGCAGCAGCTCTTTTCACCCTCTGTCTGAAACTCTGATTGGTTAGCTGGCCGAGACTGTTGTGTTGTCAACCGCTTAGGGATATCCCGCCCCTTAGCCTATCACCTACAATGTATTGGAGCGCTAGCCAATAGGTGCTTGAGTGTTACATAGTGATGTCACCATGTCACAGAAGTAAACAAAAGAGCTCAATGGAGGAGTTTCACCTATTTTGTTCACATTATATATGCTTCCGCTAGGCAATATTATAAGGAATCATTCTGTAAATGTTCATTGTTATGCGGATGATACTCAACTATATTTATCAATCAAGCCTGATGAAACCAATCACCTAAATAAAATTCAAGACTGCCTTAAGGACTTAAAAACGTGGATGAACTTAAACTTTTTGATGTGAAACACGACCAAAACTGAAGTTATTGTACTCGGCCCGAAGAATCTACGAAACAAATGATCTAAAGATATACTAACTATGGATGGCATTAATTTGGCCTCCAGTGAGACTGTAAGGAATCTTGGTGTTATATTTGATCAGGATTTATCCTTTAACGCCCACATAAAATCAATTTCAAGGACCGCCTACTTCCATCTACGTAACATTGCAAAAATCAGGCATATCTTGTCTCAAAACGATGCAGAGAAACTAGTCCATGCATTTGTTACTTCTAGGCTGGATTATTGTAACTCTTTATTATCAGGGAGTACCAAGAAGTCAGTCAAGTCGCTTCAGCTGATTCAAAATGCTGCGGCTCGTGTACTAACCAGAGTTAGGAAAGGGGACCACATTACTCCTGTTCTGGCTGCCTTACACTGGCTCCCTATAGAACACAGGATAGAATTTAAAATTCTTCTTCTCGCCTACAAAGCCCTTAATGGGCAGGCGCCATCTTACCTTAAAGAACTCATTATACCCTACTGTCCTACTAGGGCATTGCGTTCCAAGAATGCAGGGTTGTTGGTTGTTCCTAGAATCTCTAAAAGTACAATGGGAGCCAGAGCCTTTTCTTATCAAGCTCCACATTTGTGGAATCAGCTTCCAGTTTGTGTTCGGGCGGCAGACACCCTATCCGTTTTTAAGAGTGCGCTTAACACCTTCCTTTTTGATAAAGCTTATAGTGATAAAATAAAATAATCTAATAAGAGTGCATTGACGTAGATACGTTGTGCCTCTTCACCTATACATTTTAGTTCTTACTCTTTCACTTAAATCCTAAAAACTTAGATCTTATATTTAAAACTTTATCCAAAACCTTTCCCCTCTCTGACCTCTCGAGGTTCTAATATAGGGTAACGGGTTGCAGAGAGGCCTAGCCCGGCCCGGGAGTGTGGAATGTAGCCACAGACCTACTCCTTACCTCTAACCAATTCAGGTTCCAGTGGGGACCTCTCTCCCTGTGTGTGCCTCTCCACCTCTGTTTCCTACTTCTTACTTGCTACCCTTTTCCCTCAACCTATCCTAAGGGAGTGCATGTATGTAGACACGTTAGTTTAGCTGCTATAGGCTTGGACTGTTGGGGGGGGGGGGCACCTTACTCGGTCTTTCTGGCTGTTTGTACCTGTGTACTCTCATGTTCTGATTAACCCAGTTTCCCAAAAAAATCTCTTTTTTGTGTCTATATCTACGCCGGGATCCTGAGTCGAGGCTAATCCTGTTGCTGTGGTCGTGTGTCCTGAATCCTCTATCCTGAGCACTGGATCTGAGTCCTGGACTTCGAGTCCTGGCTGAACCTGTCTCTGCGGTCCTGCCAGACTCTCACCATACTACTTCCCTGATGGCTCCCACAGGATTGCTGACATCCTCGTGAATTCATCTTCTTATTACAGACACATGCATTTCCAAACATTTGGACTACCTATGTTGTCAAATGTATTATCTTTTCGATTTACACACGGCATCTATTGCACGTCTGTCCGTCCTGGGAGAGGGATCCCTCCTCTGTTGCTCTCCCTGAGGTTTCTCCCATTTTTCCCTTTAAACTGTGGGTTTTCTCCGGAAGTTTTTCCTTGTACGATGTGAGGGTCTAAGGACAGAGGGTGTCGTATTGTCATACTGATATTCTGTACAAACTGTGAAGACCACTGAGACAAATGTAACATTTGTGATATTGGGCTATATAAATAAACATTGATTGATTGATTGATTTCAGGCAGGGGGGAAGTAACACAGGGATTTGAGCCAATTCAGACCTTTTACATCCACAAAACCTATATAACACTAGAGGAAAGGGGAACCCCAGAAAGTGCCACATGTTCTCTTTAACTGTCATCACACACTTTAGCCAGTCTGTCTAGTGTAAGAAAAAAGTATACATTTGCCACCTCGGTCTAAAACAAAAGACAATCCGTACAAGTAGCAAATTAAATGTTGAACTATATTATCATCAATTATTTCATCAAAGCAATACAATGTCAAACAATTACACTCTGCCTGATCTCAATCCTCACAAATACCTCGGAGAATGTCTTCATTACATTAAGACAAATGGCTGATAAGGTGTTGATTAAAAAAAAAAAAAAAGAGAAGGAGAGCGTGTTTTCTCTATTCTCATTGGGTTTTTTTGTATTGGTTTTTTTGTTATAATCACTGAGCACTGCAGCCTTGCTGATTCTATTATTATTGACCTGGCATATGACGTTAGTGCCACACAATCATTAAATATACTCCAATTTGGAATCAAATATCTGTGTTTTTTCTTTTAAAACTCGTTTGAAATAAAGAGCTTAACATAAATGACTGTCTTTTATCTTTCTATTAAATGTGCTTAGATTTTAAGCCTGCATATCACTCTGTAAACATCATTTTAAAAAAATCCTTTGTGAATAAAAATGCATTTTATAAACCAGACGTGAAAGTAAGAGGAAGAGAGTGCAGTGAGATAAAAATAAATACATTCAGATTTTTGGACCTAAACTAAAACAATAGCAAGTAATTGATGGGAAAATAAATACAGCTGAACTCATCTTAAATAAAAGCAGAGGTATGTCTGCAGAAGCGGAACCAACTCTTTGTTATGGTGCATGTGAGTTGATGTTACAACAGTTTGGAAAGTGTTGACATTTTGTCTGGTCATCCCTTCCTCAAAAGTGTGATTCAGGGGGAGGAACGACTGTTGTAATCTTTTTTTATGTTGATTTATTCATTTAAAGTCCCTTCAGTCAGCTTAATATTGATAGCAAGGTGTTTTGGTAACTGGTGATGTCGTGTAATATTTATTTAGATTACAGATAAATAAATAAAAAAGGGAGACTTTCATGATTAAAGCAGGTCAAGGTGCCTTCATAGATACTGCAACATTATTAAAGTGCTCAATCCACGGAGACCATGCAGCACATATTCAGAAACTGCCTTTAAACAAGGATCATCAGGAAATCATAGTGTGTGTGTGTGTGTGTGTGTGTGTGTGTGTGTGTGTGTGTGTGTGTGTGTGTGTGTGTGTGTGTGTGTGTGTGTGTGTGTGTGTTACCTCTCTCCAGGCAGCAGGACCAGAGCTCTGGGATGTTCCAGGACAGAGGAGTTGAGCAAAGTGTGACGCAGGTCGCCGTCAGGGTTAGACACCTTCAGACACAACACAAGTAAAACAGGTTCACCAATGTCACTGAGACCACTCAGAACCTGAACATCAAATCAGTACAGGGATTATATAAGCAGGACAGGCCTCTTTAATTCAATTTCAATAATTTAAAAAAAGTCTTGATTTTGGCTGCCGGCACATATGCAGTATGTCACCCCCCTCCATCTCCTCCCTTCACCTCTGGATCTCTAACAAATGCACTCTTTGGCCCAACAAATATCTTAACAAGTCTTTCTTTTAAATCATGTGACCCAATGGCTCCAAATCAATGCAGCATTGTATAACAACACACCTTTTTATTGTTTTTGAGGGCTTTTTATTTTTTTATAGGAATATTTGTATCAAAATGTGTCAGTTTCTATAATGAAAACCCAAGCTTCCATATAATGTGACCAAATGACACCTAATCAATGAATAATTGCTACACTGAACAATTAAGAGAAGTACATTTTTGTAATCAAACAGCATCTTAAGAGTGAAATGTCACACACACACACACACACACACACACACACACACACACACACACACACACACACACACACACACACACACCACACACACACACACACACACACACACACACACACACACACACACACACACACACACACACACACACACACACACACACACACACACACACACACACACACACACACACACACACACACACACACACACACACACACACACACACACACACACACACACACACACACACACACACACACACACACTTACCTCAATGGTTTGGGCTCCAGCATCAACCCAGTATAGCAGTCTGCTGACAGGGTCAAAGGTCAGAGCCTCCACATTCTGCAGGTCTTTCCTCACCACCACCTCCTGACCTGTGCTGCCGTTCAGACAGAGACGCTGCAGGAGAGAGGAGACAGACGGCTTGATAATGTGCGTCCTCTGTGATCATATCTGTATCTGACTAAATATGGCAGACATAGTAACATTTCTTTCACAAGTGAGTACGCATCCCAAATTAACGGGATGGCATTTAAAAAAAAGTGTTTCTGATGAACAAGCTCCTCACAAGTCACAGCTCTCACATTGACATAACAAGCTGGTGTGTGAGCTGTAAACAAACTATTCTGGAAACAGACTGGCATTACTTTACTATCAGCGGTCAAACCCTTCAAACTGCACAATTCAGCATTTATATATCATAAATACATCACTGTATAGGTTGTAATACACATGTTATATTTTGTAGTACCTGTACAATGTGTTCATTTTATTTTCCCTTCTTATGGTTCGATACATTCTATATATTTTCTATTTTATTGTGACTTCTAATAATTGTAGAAATACCTTTATTTTATTTGACCTTTTTATCGCACATTTTTACTTTAACTTCTTATGTACTGTCTGTATATATTTTTTATTTTTCTTATTATTTTAGCTTTATTTTATTTCATTTCTAAAATGGATATTGTAGTACACTGTGCACATTTTTACTTGAAATTCTAAAGTTTTTAATGATACCTTTAATCCATTTTGTCTTTAATTAAACATTCAACTTTGACTTCTTATGTTTGTATAAATACCTTTATTTTATTTTCTCTTTTTATTGCACATTCTTACTTCTTATGTATATTCATTCTTATTCTATGTTTTATTTATCCTTTAAAAAAAAAAAAATTGCATTCTTAAATGGAGCAACCGACACAAAACCAAAGGGATAATGAAGGTATTCTTCATTCTTGAACTCCTCACACACCTGTATGGTGTCCAGAGAGATGTCCGCCCAGTACAGGCAGTTCCTGTCGTAGTCAAAGTCCAGAGCTACGGCCTCCCTGAGCCCGCTCAGAGGCAGCGCCTGGTCCGTGCCCGTAGCCAGGTCGTAGCGATGGATGGAGTTCCTCACCGCGTACAGGATGAACTCGTTACTCTCTGCAGGAGCACAGGAGACAGGACACACACACATCATTAAAGTGTTTGTGAGGAAAGTACTGACATGATCATGAGTGTGTGAGAGGGATAGTAGGCAGTGGTGTAACCCAGATATTTTTTACTTAAAGTAGAAATACAACAGTGTAAGAATACTCTGTAACAACTAAAAGTACAAAAGCATTTGCATTAAATTATACTTAAAGTACCAAAAGTGAAAGTACTTATTGTGCATAATGTCCAATTTAAGAATCATATATCAAAGTACTAGATTATATTAATGATGCATTAATGTGTTCATCACAGCTGGTCTCGATCTGGATCTGGATTAATACTGAGCAGAACGGATGCTACATGTGACGGCAGGTCATTAATGTAGCATAGGAAAAGCAATGAACCCAACACAGTGCCTTGTGGGACACCAGAGTCAACGTGAACTGTACTTGATTTCACCCCTTCTACGACTCCTTGTTGGCTTCTTTGCATGAGAAAGGTTGTGGTCCAATAAAGTATTGGGCCGGTTATACCCATGTGGGCCAGCTTTTGCAACAGGCACTTATGTGGGACCGTGTCAAAATCCTTTGAGAAATCAAGTTGCATTTTCTGGTCATGATATTTGGCCAGGTCATGCATTGTGACTAGGAGTTGAGTTTCACACGAATGGTTTTGTCGAAATCCATGCTGGAACGGGGTGAGGACATTATGCCTTTCCAGGTGATTCAACAGGTGTTTACAAATGATGTGTTCCAGGAGTTTACAACATACTACTGTCAGGGAAACTGGTCTGTAATTTGCGACTGTGTGCCGGACCCCTTTCTTGAATATAGGCGTAACGTTTGCCTGCAGCCAGTCATCAGGTAGATTTCCTGTCAGCAGTGACTGCGTGAATATGCACTTGAGCAGTGGGCCTATTTGGGGGGCCAGCATTTTGAGTATGCGATTGGTTAGACCATCTGTGCCGCGAGCCTTGTTGATCTTAATATTTGCCAGTAGTTTGGCCACTCCTTCAGTCGTGATGATCAGGTCTTCTATCTGCGGGGCTGGATCTCCTGATATAGAGGGCTGGCTACCACCATCCTTAGTAAATACAGATTTAAATTGTTTGTTGATTAGTTCAGCCTTGTCTTTGCTGCTACTGTAGAGGTCTTCACCCTCTTGAATAGGGGAGATTCCAATGTTGTCCGCTCCACACTCTTTGACATATTTCCAGAATAGTCTGGTGTTGTTTTCAGCAAGACTCTGGGTGAGTGTGTTTTCGATATAGTCCCAGTGTGCACTGCAAAGTTTATTTTGAACATGTTTCTTTTGTTTGCGGAAGTTTTCCCAATCACGAGTTTTGCCTGATCGCTTGGCTTTGTTGTAGAACTTATTTTTCTTTTTTAATTGGCGTTTCATGCAGTGAGTGAGCCAGAGCAGGTTGTCAAGAATTCATATTAAATAAAATTAATACATTTCTTACAGACAGGCCTCGTGGTGTCCGTAGGCTTGCCCTCAATGGCAGAGATATAGCTAAAATACTTATAAAATACGTCTTTTTTGTCAACAAGCCGAGGCGCAGCGGCAGTTGCACTCCCACTTGCAGCCATGCTTCTCTTTTTCTTACATGCTCTGGCAGCTAGCGTATGCACGAGAGAGGGGGGGCACTTGAGCGTGCTTGAGAGGGGCGGGACTGCAGGCACGGCTGCAGTGCAGGGAGTGGAATCAGAGCGCTGAACACACACGGCTCTTAGTAAAACGGCGCTTTCTCACCGGAGTACTTTCCCCCGTCATTCTTAAAGTACCGATACTAATGAAACGGAGGAATCGTAACGTTTTTAACGGCAGGGTATCGCGGTACCTTTCAAGTATCGGTACCAGGCTTGGAATGTCGTCATTTTAGGGGCAAGGCCATTTGGCCTTCCCGTTCACATTTTTTTTAAGGGCACAAAGGCCACATGACAGGGCACAAAGGCTGTTTGGTTAAATTACGCTGGTCAATCAACATGACTGAAAAGTGTAGCATTAACGTCAACACCAGTCGTTTTACAAACGGCTGAATAGCAATAGTGTTTCTTAAACGTATACGTTAAATTCAGCCATAAACCACATAAGTCAGTCAGGGGTAGACAGTAAGGGTAAAATTGTATTGTCACTGGCCCCACCATTGTAACCACTGGCCCGGAGCATTCGTCCACCAAAAAAAATCGACTAATAATGAAGAAAAGTAACACATTTGTTGCAATAAGTTATGCACTAACTACATTACTACTTGTACTACAACATTTTAATCATCAGTTCTTCCTCATTTTCCTCAATTGTTCATATTTGGTTTATTAAAATAATGATATTGTGGTCATTGTTAAAAAATGTCTGCTATTATTATGAGTATTATTATTTGTATAATGCACTTTCTGCCTTCCTGTCATTAGGAGTTAGACATGTAATGGCTATATGTAATTGATTTGATTAGAACCTTCATTATCCTAAACTGCTGGGACATTTCACCAATACCTTTATATTGTCTACTCTTCACTTACTTGTCAGCATAGGTCGGCATTGATGTACAGAGCCGACAGAAGAAGTTTATACTGGCATCATATTGAGAGGTGCAGTAACGCGTCCTGAAACCAGGAAGTAAGCTGCTGGTTCCCTCCACAAAAAGCAATGGGATTTCTCCACAGGGTTTTGGAAAATAGCTGGAAATAAGGTCCGTGACAACAAACCTGTTTGATAAATGCACGTTTTGTTCAGCCGTATAATCTCCACATGTCTACCCTACTTTTATAATTTTCGAATCATAAATCTAATCGATAGATTATAAAAGGGTTTTAGGACGCGGCACTGCAGCCAACTCCCCTGTCACTCTTTTAACTCCTCCGGTGACTTTCTTTTATTAGAAGATTTTTTGTTTTTTGCCCGGCGCTTGGCCGGTTACCGCTCGTATTCAAAACATTTTGGCGAATGGTTAGGTGGCGCGATAGTCTGTAGTGAAGGAGCGCCCTCCCGCTCACGGGAGCCTGCTCGCGATCACAGCGCTAGCAGCAAACAGCGGTTTGCTTTTCCCCCCAACAACGACAACCGACTCACGAAACGCTATGTTGTAGCGTTGATAAACGAAACAATTTAACTAAATTGCTAGTCAAAATACCAATACCACAGGACATTTTTTTTTACTTTTGACAGGGGCACAAAGGCCACTTTGGCCGTGAATTGCATTTTTGTTAACAGGGCATCACGGCCAAAGTGCGGGGCAACGACGGCCATGGCCGTCGTGAAATTCCCACCCTGATCGGTACACCGTGCAACACTTGTCAGGAGTCAGTGTCTCTCCCCCAAACTCACACAATTCGATATGAACTGAAGAGCCGCATGAAACTAGGCAAAGAGCCGCATGCGGCTTGAGAGCCGCGGGTTGGCCACCCCTGGTTTAGCAGCTTTGCTGAAAGTTCTGTCTGTTTCTTCCAACTTGGTGACCCTTCAGACCCTCATGTTCTATAGATAACACATCACACTTAGTTTACACCAGTGGTTCTCAAAGTGGGGGGCGCAGAGGCATGCCAGGGGGGCGCGAGAGACCAGGAGGGAAAATGGATATTAAAAAAAAAGATTAAAAAAAGAAATAATAAATTGAAAAATTATTGATTCGAAAATAATATGATACAGTACAGTACTATTACGTCTGGGTCTCTGTGTTTCAATAAAACTCGGCTCTGTGTGTGTGGAACGAGCCATTTTGTGTGCGCGAGCGAGAGAGAGAGAGCGCACCGGTATCGGAGATCGTTGTTGTTAGCTTCTGGTGCTAGCGAGCTACGCTAACGGATATAAGGAGTTGTTTCAACAACAAGGTGGAGGAGAGTCCTCTCCTGTCAGACTGAGAGACTCAGTGAGCTAAAGGACTCTCTCAGTGTTATCTCAGTGGGTCTCAAACGTTTTGGTCACCATTAATGTAAACAATTATCTCTGAGGCACACGTTTATATGATCATCAAAAAATAAGAGAATAAATGAAAAACAGTTATGAAATACTATCAGTAAAACAAGAATAAAGTTTAAAAGGGTGATTTGTAAAATATCTATAAAGAAAAAGTAAATCTGTTTACAGTTCTATTTCAAATGGGTGTTGAGAGAGGTATCCATAGATCTCTTCATTTTGCTCTCAAAGTGCACCTGATTGATGCATTTAACTTCAATATTTAAAAATAAATCTTCCCGGGGGAGCTTGCCCCCGGACCCCCCTATTTGAGGTCCAGTGTTGGGTGTAACGCGTTACAAAAGTAACGGAGTTACAGTAATATATTACTTTTTGCTGTAACGAAGTAATGTAACGCATTACTAATGAAATGTGAAATATTACCCGTTACAATGCTCAGTAACGCAGTTACAACACATTTTAACCCGAAATTAAATGGTGTTTTGTTTTTTAACAATGTACTAACATAGCGAGACATTCCGACACCAGACAAATTGTGCGGGTAGATTAGTAAACCTGGTGTGTTTACCCTTCAGGCTTCGCGTCGGGATCTTCGGGGCAGTTGAATGTTATGCCCTCTATTCAAAAAAGAGAACAGAGCGAAAAATACTAACAACAAATTGTGTTAGGTGCGCGTGACCTGCTCTGCTGCGCGTGCATCATTTCCAAAGTGCTTCCACAGCAGTGACACACATCTGTGGATAATCATTTATACGAAAATGGTTATAGCAACCATCACTAAACGCCAGCAACACTGCATCTACTGCAGACCGTAGCAACAGGCCAGATGGGGACATCACGTTATCCTCCTTTGTGGACACTAGCTTACTCCCGCCTGACTCGCCGCCCTCAACCCCGGAGCAGCAGTCTTCGTTGCCCGAAACTACGCCGCCCCTCTGCGGCCCGCAGGTGCCAGCCAGGATACCACGGCAAACCAGAGCCTGCCCAGGTATATCTAAACAAGTACCCGCCTGTACAGTGGGGTTAGGTGGTCATTTTGCAGCTCGTGGTATACAAATAGACAAGGGCTAGAATATTCATGTGAAAATAGTGCCATATTCGCCATGTTATTTTGGTGAAAGTAACTAAAAAAGTAACTAAAGTAGTGTAACTCATTACATTTCAGAGACAGTAATTTTATAATGTAACTTATTACTTTCAAAAGAGAGTAATAAGTAATATGTAATATTACATTTTGGAAGTAACTTGCCCAACACTGGTGAGGTCCACACACCACCTATAACAATAGCACTTTACCCCTGCTTACACCTATATGCCGTGAGCTGATTATCGAGCTTTCATTGTAACCGTCGTGGGTACATTGTGTGTGCGTGGGGAGTGTTGCAGTAGAACATTCCACTGTAGCGACCGGTACATTAATGGGAAACCCTAAATGTTTGAGCACCCTCTATGAAATGTCAAGCTACCCCACAGCACCCCCAAAAGAAATCTCTGGCGCCGCCACTGAGCCTGACTATTTGTGTTGGGGGGGCCCGACTTTTTTTTTTCTCCAAGGGGGGGGCCTGACAGAAAAAGTTTGAGAACCACTGGTTTACACCATGCAGATACCAACCCAAAAAGCAATAATCCTGCAGTTACATTAGCTTTAATTAAGCCACATTGGTGTTATTGCTACTGTATTGGCTTTAATTCAAATTTGTGAGTGAGTTGTACCTCATAGAACCTCACTTTAAAACATCTGAACCATCTCTAACCAATGTACTAAACAAAGCTTTAAAAAGAAAATCAGCATGTGATGTTTTCAAATAGTTATTTCAACATACAGTATATGTAGTAGATACAATTCCTCTATTCCTAGATACAATAAAGCTATGTAATTCTACTGAGAGTGAAATGTAGAACTGCATGATTTCCTCAGATGTATGCTGTGCAGGTTTACCTCCGACAGGACAGGGCAGCATCTCTCCATCCAGCCTGGACTCCACGTCCCCCCCACTGCAGCTGTCTCCGGGGACCCTCCTGTAGCTGCAGCAACACAAACACGTTCCCTCAGTTGGACACTTGGTGGAGCTCTCACACAAAACAACATCACTGCTTTGCATATCAGTATCAAAAATGACAAAGGCTGCTTTGCATTCTGGGGAATTCTCAGGTAGAGAGATGATAGATGAAAAGTATGAAAGGTGATGACTGTTGATCCTAATTATCATAATAAAGCACAAGGTGAGGTTCACATTTGAACATATTGACCACAAGCCAACTGGATAAATGAAAGAAATATGAACCTCGTACTTAAGATTGATCAAAGAAGACACTGGAGCTCATGTCTGTTCACAGACTGGTTTATTTTGGTGTTCTCCACACTTCTTTTTTAAAACTGTGCGCCATGTTCATCCCTCTGAATATATATATATATATCTATATATCCGTACCTCTTAAAATCTGCACAGCCTCCACTTTAAAATATAATATACTGCAGTTTGTCACTTATTCCTTGTACTAAGTTGTTTTTTTGTTGTTGTTTATGTTCATTTGGTGTTAATGTTTGTCTTTATTCTTTTGAAAGTTAAATAGTTTTCTAATTTAGTTTCTTTTTACATTTCCTTATTAAAGCCTTACATTTCTCTTTACAATCGTTAATATTTCCTTTTTTAAATCGTTATATTTTTTATCTTCTCTTACAACTTATTTCCTTATGTTGTGATGATGTTTGCATCACCCTACACCAGTGTTTCTCAAACTGTTTCATACCAAGGACCACTTAACCAATAAAAAAACACTCGCGGACCACCTAACTCCACAAATATCCAAAAACACAGTTTTTTACAAATCGCCTGAAAATGGTACAAACAAGTGGCCACATGTGATGAAGGTGTTTATCTGGGCTATATCATGCAATCAAAAACTTATGCTCGCTCCATTGCGGAGATATTCCTGCGAGAGTGCGGAAAACTTAAATGTATTTATTTATTTCAAATGTGAAATGTTACCAATATACTCACGTACCACTAGGGGGCGCTCACGGACCACCAGTGGTCCGCGGACCACACTTTGAGAAGCACTGCCCTACACCAAATCAAATTCTATCTTTTATCTATAGGTGTAGACGATTCACTTAGATGTTTCCCTTCAAGCTTAGGTGTCATTATTTTATGTTTTTATGCATTTATTCATGATAAATAAAGTGAACATTCACTAACACAGGTTTTTGAGTCAATCATGTAAATGTGCAAGATTTAACCACAAAGGCAAATGTTCATCTGCAGTCCCTGGCAGCTTGATCCATGAACCTCTGTTCCACACAACACTCCTGTTACGGTACTACAGGTTTAGGAACAAAACAAATGCTATTCATGGTTCTTGATTTAGCCTAATTAGGATGCAATGGGCATCAAGGCATTTATTTAGGGACCATGACACAAAAAAACAGGTGTTGGGAATACAAATGGACAAAAGGTCTATACAACTCTAAAAGGAGAATAAATAAATACAACTCTATAAATAATCAACTCATAGGCTTACTCATGTAAAAGGGAATGTAGTAGTGCTGCAGATGCCAACATTATGCTAATAGACCACACAAAGAAATCTCACTCTGCACATTTGTAATAATACTGATAATAATACTGCTAATAATAATAGCAGCTTACCCTTTGCTGCGGCGGTAGGTGGTCCCGATAGGACACGGCACTGGGGGAGCGTAGAGGTCCCCGGAGAACTCGGGGTCGGGCACACACACCTGCAGGGACAAGTCTTCACTCAGCTTGAAGCCGTAGTCGCTGAAAGGAGGAGGAGGAGGAGGAGGAGGAGGAGGAGGAGGAGGAGGAGGAGGAGGAGGAGGAGGAGGAGGAGGAGGAGGAGGAGGAGGAGGAAGAAGATGGGTTGGGAGAGGGGAAAAGTTAGTGTGTGATTAAAGGCAGCACCTGATGTGCATCTTAAACAGACTCATTATGAGCGGTGATGGGAGCTCCAGGACAAATACAATTGTGCAGAGCAGGCTTTGACCAACGTCTGGGTTTGCCAGGAGTGCAGTTTTATTGAAAGTCGGTGCCATCCACCACAGAGGTCCCACTCACATAACAGCTAATGATATAGATGTTTGATTTGTTGTACTCTTATGTCCGTTTATGCCAGATATTTTAATATGGTGTTGGAGGATTAGCTATATGGAACTGCAAATATGGGATTTGTATATAATATATATCTAATTGTATTATTATTATTATTATTATTATTATTATTATGTGGGTTTATCATCCATCTTGTTATATGAAATCTGTATATAATATATATATACTTTATTATCTTGTTTTGAATTTTGTATCTTAGTTTTAAAATTGCTATCAAGTGTGTGTATTTTATCCATATATTGCCAATTAATGTGGTGTTCTATCCTTGTTTTCATGTTTTTTTCATGTGTATTTACACAAATGAAGTGTATTATTATTATTATTATTACCATTATTGTTAATGTATTTAATTCTTGAGTAAAATATCTATTTACCAATTAAAAAACTGTGCCACATTAATAATAATTGAATGGAAGAGTTTTTCATGACTGATGATAAATGTATTTGCAGATTTGTTTAACAAATACAGGTGTGTTCCTTTCTTAAAATCCCACCCCCTTACCGACATGCTAAAAACACCAATGTTTCCATTTCAGTGACTCATGAGACACAGACAATACCTCCACTATGAACATTGATAGTGAACATGCATGCTTTGGGCTGCTGTGTGTCCCTCACCATTCGTAGTCCTGGCGGGTGCAGGAGCAGTTAGAGATGGTGACGGGCCGGTCAAAGTCCTCTCCGTTGAAGCATGTAGCGTGGGGAGCGCGTCTCTTGAACGTCACCTCTCTGCCCAGCAGACACTCGTTACCGTGCTCGTCTGACGGAGACCAGCGCTTGTAGTCCGCGTCCAAACACGGCACACCTGGAGAAAAGACAGAAGGGTACTGTAGATATTTGACATTCTCTGACTTAATTGCTAATATTCTTCGATGTCCATTTGTAGATCAGTCTTTAGTTTTCTTTTCTAATGGCCCTGTAGAGGACTTAAAGTGAGGAAATATCCTCACTTTAATATCCTCAGTACAGTAGCTGTAATTAACAGTTTCACAACTCTTGAGGTAACCATTTATTAGACCCTCCAGAAAAACGCGGGCAAAAATCCTTGATTATGCAATCAAACATGCAGGGTTTTATGTGATTTTATGCGGTGAAATTGAGGGAAGTTGCGAAATATGCAGAACGTTGCAAAATATGCGGAAAAAATAAATATTGGGCTGTCTTATTTATTCTCTCTCACACACAACCTGCCACTAACGTTAAACCCCTTTACTATTCAATTATACACACACACACACACACACACACACACACACACACACACACACACACACACACACACACACACACACACACACACACACACACACACACACACACACACACACACACACACACACACACACACACACACACACACACACACACACACACACACACACACACACACACACACACACACACACACACACACACACACACACACACACACACACACACACACACACACACACACACACACACACACACACACACACACACACACACACACACACACACACACACACACACACACACACACACACACACACACACTTTTCCGCCTCATTCTGTTTTCATTTACTCGTTCGTTATCTGACCAGCTTCAATCTTGTAGGCTACTCACTTCGTTTCTTGTAGCCCTCGAAAGGGTTTTGGAGGTCGATGCCTCGGTGAACGTGAGTTGTTTGGCTTTCTTGTCCGCAGCAGCAGAAAGCATTTTGGAATGTTTGAATGAATCAAAGTGGGTCGTCACCGTGGATTTTCTCTTATGCTCCAACACAGAGTTGCACGGGGTGCAGAATAGTTTCCCCCCACTTTCGTGCAAGCCATCGGGGAACTGCTTTGCCCGGTCTTTAGCAGAAATGTTCGTCAGTAAATGAGATGGATTAGATTTTTTCATCTTGGTGTTTTCTCTCTCGTGTGAGCTCCACACATTCACTCTACGGTGTTGTTTACCTTCTGTGATGCGCGAGCTGGTGACGTCGCGTCATCATCATCACTTCACGTCAAGACGAGTTAACTTTTTTTCTTCTCAACTTTGTGTGGAAAAATGCGGGGATTATGCGCCCTTTTGATAAATATGCGGCCTTTTAAAAATCTGCGCCATTTTGCTGATTATGCGGTAAATTATGCGATCGCAGAATCGCGTTTTTCTGGAGGGTCTAATTTATTGTAGCTCCTTTACCTAATAGTATTTTTGCAGTATTTACCTTTTGCTCAAGATAGTTTTTACTCTTACTTATTGTATTATAGTGTAAATTATATTATATAAATTGTATGGAGCACAAACCTCACATATTCTGTATCAGGGTATATGCAGAAATCCTGAAGTCAAATGTAATACCTTTTAAGACCTTTTTTAAGACCCTTTCCATACATTTTAAGACCTTGTGACGAAGGTAACTTCGTCACTGTGGACTGACGGCTTCGGGCCTGGTAACTCAGCACTTTAGTGAATGGTTTTGCACTTTATTAGCGTGATTGCACAGTACCGTTTGGCATGGCATATTTGCACATTTTATATAATTTATACTAATTATTGAGATGGTATTTATTAAAGGATTAAACCGTATTAATTGAAATGTTGTCTGGCAGGTGCTGGTCGGTTCCTCGGCTCCGCCTGACAAGATAGCGGAGTTAGCGAGAGCTCCGAAAGTGCTTATGCTAGAATGACAGCGGTTAAGAATAATCCGAGTGCAAATAATATGTGGGGGTGTAGACATCATAGCGTTAAGTGGCATTAATTGTTCAAGTGCTGACTGCGTTTAGTTGGGTTTGTATGTGTGTAATTCTGTTCAGTTATCTGTTTGTGTTTGAAAAGTGTTCCCCCTCCCGTTATGTCTGTTGCTGGATTGTGTGCACCTGGTGCCCTGTGTTGTCTCCTCCCCCCTCACCGGTGTCTAGTTGCTGATTAGTGTATGTGGGTATTTAGGCTCTGTTTCCCTGGCTGTTAGGGGCAGGGAGTGTGTGTGAGATCCTGGTGGCTGCAGGCTGGGCTCACGTGAACAGCAGCAGCAGGATTGAGGCTATGTGTAAGGTGTTCATGTTTTAATAAATGCCCACACCGGGTTATAATTTTGGACGTTCTGCCTCTGCCTCCTTGCTTGGTCGGGCCGCTCAATTGTCAGCTTCACAGACCTCATCGCCACTTTGAGTTTGAACCGGTTCCATTGGCGACACACTTTACCTCACATTGACTATATACAGTATTGATTGTCCTTCCTCCTTATCTTCCAACCATTTGTAACTAACTGTTTCTAATTTTCTGATTTTTTGCAGACGCTAAAATCCCTATGTTCCCTCCAGAGGGAGGTTCTCTCCCCCCCTGCCTGAAACGTCTCCACTTCCTTTCTGTAACATAGTGACATCACTGTGTAACACTCACGCTTCTATTGACTAGAGCTCCAACCCCTTGATTGGCTAAGGGGTGGGACATCTCTAAGTGATTGATTAGTCAGAGCAGCCTGGGCTCTGGTTTCAGACAGAGGGTGAAAAGAGGTGCTGCGGCTCAGGGAGTATGACAAAAATAAAGAGCTTACAGTAGAGGCCAAAATACAAATATAAAGCTGAAAACTAGCAACAAATATCTCCTTGTATTAATCTCTCTGTTGAGAACTACAGCTAAAGTACGATGATAGCTGATGTTAACTTTTATTGCTAAGAGCTGAAGAATCCCTTTACCCCCTTCTGGAGGTCCTTCTCACTTTCTACCTACCCAGGACGTCGGAGGTGTTGACCTGCAGGATTAGCCAGCTGTGCCTCTGGTCGGCATAGGACCCGAAGATGGTGAAGATGGTGCTCTTCTCTCCGGGCTCCGTCAGCAGCTGGTAAACATACACCTCCCTGTCCGAGAACTGGAAGTCGGTCCACGTCTCGCCTTCATTCGTGCTGAACCTTTACGAGAAAATGCCAAATATTTAACTTGTTTTTTTTAGCAAGCAACAATGATTTTTTTATTTACAATAACAGAATTCTCTCTAGCTGTAAGTAAGGTCAGATGTTTTCACATGGATATGAATAGCCTCTAAGGCCATTGTTTACAGAGAGGTGTTATATTACACCTCTGTTTACTGAGGGATGGTTAATTTGCCTATTTCTCTACATCAAGCCGCTTCACATTCACACAATATGCTTCTGCTGACTAATGAGCACATCCACTGGGGAAGGGGCCATTTATGTGCTTCACCCTAGATTTCCTCAAGCTGTTTGGGGATTCTGAATGAAAGCCTTCCAGTGGCAAAGCAGCCTCTAGGCGGTCTCATGTTTCAGTCTATTGAAAAATAATGTAATGACAGATTTTTGCCTCTGAGCTAAAATGTGATTATTTCTTCTTATGGTACGTCCTGTCCTAGAGGAACATTTCAAAAGGTTATTTGACTTACTTGAGTTGTGTGGTGGCGCCTCCTTGTCCGATCGCCATCAGGATACCACCATGGTCACCCCATGTGTAGAAATAAGGACCTGCAAGAGCCTAAATAACAGAAAACATGTCTAATTAACTTTAAGCCTTAAAAGACTATTTAGCATGTAGGTAATTACAAGCTTTAATGAATCTGGAGAAGGTGTGAGGACACTACTATGACCTCATTAAATAGCATCTGTATGTCCTTGTCCTTTGATGCTGGAGTGGGAAAAGGCACAGTGGTGGTTCATTTTAAACCAATATAATATCGGCTAGAAAATAATGTTTTCTAATGAGAAAGGACGATAAAAAATTGTGGAATTGAATTAAAAAAAAGTTTCTTGCATATATTCAACATGAAAGCAGCAGAATATTTGAACTTTAAACCTTTGAACTAACTTGATGGTGAATGATCTGTCGCCATTGCAACGACATTTTAAGACGCCCCATAATACGCTTAGATTACCGTTACCAAACCTGTGACGTTTTGGGCCATTTCAAGCATTTGAACTGAAGTTGTGAGAAAACCGTGTTTCATAGTGAGCATGGCAACAGCATTTGAGGAAATCTTAAAATTGTCAAATAGATGTCTTCACGGCTGGACTGTTAGCACACATGTGAAGTTTGAGCACTTTTTGACCATATTCACAGGAGTTATAGCAATATCGTGTTTTACGGCGAGGGATGTGTTGCCATGGCAACAGCTTTTGAGGAAAACTCACTAATGGCACATAGACATGTTGAAGGCTGGACCATTAACCACTATCTGACGTCTGCTGCTCTAACGGCCAGTTTCCACTGGGTCCGTCTGCCCCGCGGTTTTGGTCCGACCTCCTCTTGCGCCATAACTCACCGGACGCGTCCCAGAAGCGTTTCAGAAGCATAGCATCGTACGTGCAGGCTCGCAGTTTTGTTATTGATTCCGGCATCCAGTACATTTGTACTTCTACAAGAAAGTAAGTAGGCTACGTAGTTAAATGTTTTATTTTTGTGTCTGTTTAAATTGTGTTTATTGTTGTTATACATTTCGTATTTTGTTGTGTTGTAGTCTACAGACGCAGTTAATAATAATGGTAATAGTCCACTTCCATGATGAAAACCTCGTCGTCCATTGTGCGTATCGTAGTGGAGGTGTTGTGATGAAGGAGGGGGGTCTGCTAAATTAGTATATGTGGGGGATGGGCCTGGCCCGGATGCTCACCTTTCCACTTCCTGCGAGGGGGGGCTGCCTGCCTGCACGACCTTATGTTACGGCTGCGCCGCGGCAAAAATAAGATTCATCCTAATTTTAGAGAAGAGTTGCGCCGAGCCGCTTCTGGGACGCGTCTGAGCCGTAACGCGGCGCGTGTGGTGGAATAGCACCCATTGACTAGAGTGGCCGCGATCCTTACGACCGCCGCGGCGCAGCCGTAACGCGGCACAGCTGTAACGCGGCACAGCTGTAACGCGGCGCAGACGGACCCGGTGGAAACTGGGGGTTAGCATGTCAGTTGGAGTTATGACATCATCGTGTTCCATGACACAGGTGTTTATATTTGAGCTAACGACGTGTCCAGAGATCAAAGGTGTCCATGGTGATGTGCAGTAATCTGTGAGAGGAGAGCATTTTCATTGTTCTGAATGAGAGATAAACCTCTTACATGTGAACGTTTTGTTGAAAAACCTTAACAGATATCGGTGAAATGTCAACGCGTGAAGCATGTCAAGGAACTTGAGCATCTGAAGTGTACTTTTTGTGTACTTTCAGTTTAATAATGTGGCCTTTTTGGCAGATTAACTAAAGGTGTGCGGCTTATGCTTTGAGTAAAGATCAGCTTGAATTTACAATTGGCTCTGGAATTATGAAAGTTATGAATGAGAAAGGTAATAGCCATCGATTCCCGACCGAGCTGAACGTTTTGATGTTTGAACGGAGTTTCTGCGATGTGGAATGTGGGAGAAGAAGAGGCGCAAAATAACTAAAGAAATGTCTTTGTGCGTAGCATAACATATAGTGTTGCTGTATCAGCATTCCCACTAAATTAATAAGAACATATGGTGGTGGAGACCAATATTGGAGATTAAAGTAGGGTCAGTATTTGCCTTACAATCGTCATTACACTCCTAATAGAAGTCAATGTTGCAGTATTACTCCTGGATGTGTACATTCAGGGAAATCTTTATTGACATATTCAGCACAAAAAATGTATATTTTGGTATCAGTTTTGTGATTTTAATTTGAAAGTCCCCAAGTGGCCAGTGAAATAAAAACAACTATTCTCTGAAACGTAAAGCAAAAAATGGGTTCTTTGACACACATGTTGTCATATACAGGAAGAAGATATTGCGTCACATCTTTCTTAACAACACAGCTAAAGCATACTAAATCAGGCATCTATTAATAATGAAGTGTATCCATAAAACACACAGAAGTATAGGTCTGAACTAATGCTCTTATTAAGCTAGATCCTGATGTGATTTCAATGTCGTAAAAAGTGTAAAAGGGACTAAAACAAAATGAATTGTGACTTGTAGAGACTCTGTTATACGAGCTGCCAGTGACTCAGTTCTCCAAGCTGTGTTTTACATGTCATCTAATTCAGATGTCGTACTGACCTCTCTCCAGCGAGCTCCCGCGCTGCTGGATACATACACATTAGGTTTGTTGGCCAAGTTCCTGCCAAAGGATCCTGCAATCAGAGAACAAGACCACATTAAAACACACACAGACACACACGCTTTTCCATGAGCATTGCAGAGTTGATGTGGCCACTGCTTTTGCTTTCACATATGGAAAATATGTAACCCAATAACTCAAACCATAGCTTTCTGTATCTTTTCATGCATGTGCCCTTTGTATGCTCTGACAAATACTCTCCTTTGACAGAAGATTGTTATTTAATGAGGCAGATCTCCAAGATTGATTGTCCTACGCAATTCATAAAGGAACATACAGAACTAAATCATGGAAAAATTGAAACTGAACGTCCTTACTCGTTTTGGAGAACTAAAAGGCCACCAAGAATGTAATGCTCATTGTAAAGCAAATCGAGGTCTAGGTTCCATCGAGTAAAAGGGTCAAGTCCGTCATAAAGCAATGACTAAGTGTAAGAGTAAACCTTACACTTACACTATAAGGATTAGTAACATGTATTGTGTTTATGTGATGACATTTGGACATGTTTAAACAAAAAGAGAAAATGCGTCAGCATTCGCGTTAGCATTCACTCTAGCGTTAGCATACACGGTTGCATTAGCATACATGCTAGCGTTAGCCATACTAGCCTGTATACATGCTTATTGCACAGCTAGCATTAGCTGTATTTACCTTGTTTACACTTAGCGGTCCTATGTGTAAATCTGTGTATGTTACACTTGCATGTATGAGATCATTAAGTGCCTTGTAACTTCTTTTTTTATAGTTTCACTCCGTTTGAATGTCAGTGGACTGCAAATAAGTCAATAAAGGAGCATGGTTGCTCATTCTAGTGATGTGTCGCGAACGAGTGAACTTTTAAGTGAACGACGGAAGCCGGCTCTCGCCCGTGAACGAGCCGTTTTTTTTTGCGGAGGGATCTAGATCGGCATGAAGGTACATTATCAGGGGTGCACATAACTTTTTTGCCCTGGTTCTCAAAGGAGCACCTGGAGATGTTGCTTGGTGCTCATCCTTAAAATGAAATAAACCGTAACTTTTGAGGGGGTCTTGACTTTATTTGCCAGACACACGGCACTGAACACACATGCAGAGGTGAACACAAGACAACCTTAGCACTACCAGTAATCCTACAAGCTGTCATCACTACCCTCCTGACTGTTCTTCTCACTGTCTTCCTCTCTGTCAGACATGGTAGCTGATGATGTAGGCCTACTACCTTCTCTCTGGTTGAGTCTGTGATTAGCTGCTTGCATCCACAAGTCAACAGCTGGTTTTGAGTCGAAAGACTCTGTTGTCATCTTAGACAAGTGGATGTAATCAAATAAGTATGTGAACATAACCAATAACCTACCATAGCCAATAACAAATGAATGTAACTTATTTTATTTGTGTTGTTCATTCATATCTTATTTTACCTTAATATTTATTTATTTATGCATTTTTTTTTATCTCTCCAGTTTTAAAGGATATTTTCGGTTACTGTCCTATAGTATACATTGGAATGATTTAAAACCTGTTTATCCTAATAATTATAAAGGAGTGCCTTGGAAATATGTGTTTACATAAATTGTGACCAAACCGATTGAACTTAGACTAAGAGTCCTTTACCTAACTGAGCTGTAGTTATCAGTCTGACTGGAGAGGACTCTCCCTCCACATTATTGTAGAAACATCTTCTTCTTATATCCGTTAGAGCAGCTAGCACCAGATTCTAATAACAACAGCGCCGGTGTTGCCGTTTAACTGGTTACACCGGGGAACTTGTGACGTTCTAACGGTAGGAATGGGGCGTGTACTTTGAGGAGCCATTGTCGAATAACCAGGAAATACACATTTCGATCGCTTCTTTTGTTGTTTACATTGATCTTTTGGTATATTTGGCTCTATAGGAACACTTTGATGCACATTCAGTACCAGTCTGTGAGGTTGTGGTTGCGATGCCGATATCCGGACGCGTACAGCGAGGACTATAACGTGACAATGAGGTGACTGGGGATGTCTGTTCAAAACATTGCAAACATGAATAAATCATTTCAAATATGTATTTGTCTCCGACTTTCATTTGTACATCGTTGTTAATGAGATGTTTAGTAGCTTTGATAGCTGTCCATACCTCCAGACAGCCTAAAAGTAAGACACAAGTTGTTTACTCACATCCCGAATGCAGCATCGAGATCCGTGGCCAGCTGTGATCCTCTCCGATTAACTTGTGACAGGACTTCTGTAGCTATTCTCCAGCGAGCAAGGTTTTTATTAAATACCTCCATCCCTCTCATCACAACAAGACTCTACACTGTGCAGAAAAAAACCAACATAAATGAAAATAACCTTGCTGGATAGCTTAGAATGAAACAAACAAACTATCTTCCATGGCTGATACTGATGTCACAGTAGGCCTAACGGCTAAACCACAGACAAGTCCAGCCGGGCACAAGTTGAATCCATATATTGAAATTGTTATTTTATATATGTATATACATATATATATATACAGGGTTGGGAGGGTTACTTTGTAAATGTCAGTTACTGATTACTGAATACATGGCTCTGAAAGTAATCCGAATACAGTTACAGTTACGTGTTTTAAAAAAAGTGACGTAATCAGATTACTTTTAGATTACTTTCTTTTTCCTTCACAGATGGGTATGTTTTGGTGAACAGGAGACAAAAGGGCAAAGAGCAAAGGAAACTGAACGTGTTTTTACTGTTTTAATGGCTTATCAAGAGCACAACTGAAACATCACATCTGAAACGATGTAACAACATAATACACTTTTTGGGGATGCAGCTTGGGATGTGAGGAGTAAGGGACACGACTTTGAACGGGCGTGTCGCCTTCTGTCCTGCCAGTGTTGGCAGGACATGAATTAAAATGTCGAACTCCATTTTAAGGACATTTCGGCCAGGGGTGTAGAGCTATATTTGTTCAAGCACCGGATTGGCAAAACAGGAGAGTGTGTGCACCAGTCTGCCTTGATCTATGAATTCATGTCCGTGACACTCACAGTATCTGCTGACCACAGCTGTTTTATAGAAGGAAAACCTCCTGCAATCTCTGCAGCACCAGGAGGCAGCGGGAGGGTTAACTCAGCCTCTGAGAAGAGGAGCACGCAGCCTTCACTGTGTTTACCTTCAGAATCATTAGAAAGACTAAAGAGCGACCGCAGGCAGGCTGATGTGTTTTAACCACACACACACACACACACACACACACACACACACACACACACACACACACACACACACACACACACACACACACACACACACACACACACACACACACACACACACACACACACACACACACACACACACACACACACACACACACACACACACACACACACACACACACACACACACACACACACACACACACACACACACACACACACACACACACACTTTCTCTATGTCAGTCTGTCTATCTCTATCTCTATCTCTACCTCTACAGTATCTCTATCTGTGTCTGGCTATCTATCTCTCTCTATAATCACAAACCAAGAAAGTTGTGACACTTCCGCCGGTTTATATAGCCTAGACAATGTAGGATAGACATACATATAAATATATAAAATAACAATTTTATATATGGATTCAACTTGTGCCCGGCTGGACTTGTCTGTGGTTTAGCCGTTAGGCCTACTGTGACATCAGTATCAGCCATGGAAGATAGTTTGTTTGTTTCATTCTAAGCTATCCAGCAAGGTTATTTTCATTTATGTTGGTTTTTTTCTGCACAGTGTAGAGTCTTGTTGTGATGAGAGGGATGGAGGTATTTAATAAAAACCTTGCTCGCTGGAGAATAGCTACAGAAGTCCTGTCACAAGTTAATCGGAGAGGATCACAGCTGGCCACGGATCTCGATGCTGCATTCGGGATGTGAGTAAACAACTTGTGTCTTACTTTTAGGCTGTCTGGAGGTATGGACAGCTATCAAAGCTACTAAACATCACATTAACAACGATGTACAAATGAAAGTCGGAGACAAATACATATTTGAAATGATTTATTCATGTTTGCAATGTTTTGAACAGACATCCCCAGTCACCTCATTGTCACGTTATAGTCCTCGCTGTACGCGTCCGGATATCGGCATCGCAACCACAACCTCACAGACTGGTACTGAATGTGCATCAAAGTGTTCCTATAGAGCCAAATATACCAAAAGATCAATGTAAACAACAAAAGAAGCGATCGAAATGTGTATTTCCTGGTTATTCGACAATGGCTCCTCAAAGTACACGCCCCATTCCTACCGTTAGAACGTCACGAGTTCCCCGGTGTAACCAGTTAAACGGCAACACCGGTACCGGGCGGTGCGCCCTTCTCTCTCTCCCTCACTCGCATTTTGGCTGTGAGCTGCGGGCGCCAGATAAGCCAACATCCCCCATTTTCATCACTTACAGTGCCCATCGTACATGGCAAATGAAACGTGTAACCGGGGTGAAAAGGGTGTTAAATTTACTTAATTATGAATATTGTTACATCAAGGCCGAAAATTAGGATGAGCGCCAACAGTCAAAAATGTTTTTTTCCCTCCCAGAACTGCCAGCGCAGCGCCTCCCCAGATATGGCGCCCTAGGCGAACATCTAGCCAGTGCTACGGGCTGGCCCTGAGTTCATATGCAACTCGCAAATATCTCTCTCTCTTCTCTCTCTCCCTCTCTCAATGTTGGTACTAGTGGCGGCTGGTAGGGGTGTTGAAAATAATCGTTTCTACGATGCATTGCGATGCGGACGTGGACGATTCGGTCTCGATGCAGTGACGGAAGATAATCGGTTATAGAGTAGTAACGTTGCTTCCTGATTTTCCGGCCGCGGCTTTACTATAACGTTTTTTCTGTCACTTTAATATCAAATCGGTCGGTGACGCAGAGATCAGGGAACATACGTGACAGCGGCACAGCAACACAGCAACACAGAGCAGTCTGCTTTATCCACCAACACAACACCACCAGTCCAGAACCAGCAGCAGAAGGACCCGCTCTGACTCACTCCATGTCGCTGTGGCTCAGACACACAGGGATTTATGTTTTTCAAAAATAATCGCGTTACAATCATGTCAGGTTTTTGGTGGATTTAATTAAGTCTTGGATTGCAGAGTATGAATGTCCTCTAGCAATTTTCAGACGATATATACGTGTGTAAAGATTGTGAAGGCAGGAGGAAAAAAGCTTCCGCGATCACCGTCTCCTCTCCGTTCCTCCAAGCCCCACCCTCTCCCTGAAAATAATGAGTGACAGGCTGATAGTGACCCGATAGAAACTTTATTATTCACTTAATCACTGAGATATAATGAAGCTAACTTAATCTCATACATTCATGGGATTCATGTAACAGTAAGACAGAGAATATAAGTGAGCACCCACATGCAGTATTTTAGTTTGTATATGCTGTTGTAAATACTCCTGTTGTCTGCTGTGTTCAGACTCAAGTCCTGTGTGTCAGGACATTCAGTGTCCTTTTTTAACAGAAGACCGTTGCTAGAAGCTGCAGCTAGACTGCAGGAGCATTAGCTTTTTGTTTTTGAGGATGGAACAACTTCACACACGGAGGCTAGACCTATACAATCCATTTATTTTGGTTTATAAATTAATGTCAAGACATTTATGTTATTGATTTCTGAAGCACTTTCTAAATAATAAAAAGAGAGTTCATATGTATTTACTGCATGTATGCATTGATGGAAAATAAGCCATGTGCAGTAATATAGAAAATTGAGGATGCAACGCATTGGTATGAATCGTGATGCACCGTGATGCACCGGGATATCGAACCGAATCGAATCGTTGACAGGATAATCGTAATCGAATCGAATCGTGAGACCAGTGAAGATGCACAGCCCTAGCGGCTGGTGGAAAATATTTTTGGTGGGGCTGTTGATAAAGTGAGTATGAGTTAAAAAAAAATGTTTTGGGAGAAATTACCCCTTAAATTAGGACTTCTGGTGATGTAATGGCGCGTTTACAGTGCAGTGCGGAGCTTGCTTTAATGCCGCGTTCAGACCGGACGCGATGCGAATATTCGCTTCGCTCTAAACGCTCCTATCGCATCGCTCTAGTCGCTCGAGTTTCACCGCGGCTGCCAGCTGTGTTTACTCGCATCATTCAAACAAGACGCGCTGGCTCAGGAGCTACAACTACAACAAAATGAACCTATTTTACCGTGATTAAATTGTAATACACGTTTCGTGTCTAAATGATGCCGACGTAACAACATACTGATACCGGTTGGTAAAAACCATGAATTAATGCTTTGACAAGTCTGCAGACAGACGGCAGGCAAAAAACCTTTTAGAATGCTTGTTTTCTGAATGGAGCTTGGCTAAGCTAACGTTATATATGCTCCGACCGTCCACACTCACAACAACGGCCTACAGACATAAATAAACCAGCGACTGTATTCTCCATGACACAGACAGTCTGTGGTTTGTACTTGTTTAACTTTTGTCTAGTTTCTGAACAGATCGTATCTGTCCCCGGCTGTTTGAAGAGCAAGTATGGGAAACAAAAGATAGCATTTACCTGTTTGCATCCAGCTAGCCATGCCTTTCTGGTGTACCAGCTACGTGAGAAGCCTCGTTGATACGTTTTGTCTTTTTCACGAGCTTGCTGTGATATATACAAATCGGGTTGGTCCGGTCCAAGGTCTTTAAGTATCAATTTATCTCCCAAAATTCTCCTTTCGAAAGGATTGGAGAGTAGCTCTTGCACGGAATTGGGTGCGGACCGAGGTCCAGCGACTCCACCTGCACACGAAGCCATTCTCAACTACTGCGTCACCTTGGTCACTCACGAGTCTAAAAAACAACTCACGTCAACGCACGTAAGCAACGTGGGCGCCAACGTGAGCGCCCTCGTGACCAAAATATTTGACGCCGCTGATTGGCTGAAATTATGTTTCGGCGGCACAGTTTACTATTGAGACTTTTGCAACATGCTGGTTGCTGCGGTTTCGTCCGGGGGCTCCTTGCACGGCGCCCGGTAATGATAAACTAATGCCACGGGCAAGGCCAGGCAGGAAACATGTGACTTATCAGTAACTTTAGACATCGTAACACAATTTTAAACGAGATTTTATTGTAGATTATACATTTTACTGATACCAATTGTATGATATTTACATTGTTCATTAAAAAAAATAAAAAAATAAAAAAAAATTAAATTAAATTTTTGTTTTTAATTTAATATTATTTTTTAATATATTTTTTTGTATGTGGGAAGAGGTGGGGCGGCGCCCCTAGCGCCCCTATGGGCCGGCCGCCACTGGTTGGTACGCAAATGCGCCTTTTTTCAAATGACCTGGTGCTCTTTTGTTGACGGCGGTGCGCATGCGCACCAGTTATGTGCAGCCCTGACCATAACCCCACCACCACCATGGGCCACTCGATTCACAACATTGACATCAGAAAACCGCTCACCCACACGACGCCACACACGCTGTCTGCCATCTGCCCTGAACAGTGAAAACCGGGATTAATCCGTGAAGAGAACACCTCTCCAACATGCCAGACGCCATCGAATGTGAGCATTTGCCCACTCAAGACGAACCGGAGTAAGGTCGAGACACAGATGAAGACGCCGAGCATGCAGATGAGCTTCCCTGAGACGGTTTCTGACAGTTTGTGCTGAAATTCTTTGGTTATGCAAACCGATTGTTGCAGCAGCTGTCCGAGTGGCTGGTCTCAGACGATCTTGGAGGTGAACATGCTGGATGTGGAGGTCCTGGGCTGGTGTGGTTACACGTGGTCTGCGGTTGTGAGGCCGGTTGGATTTACTGCCAAATTCTCTGAAATGCCTTTGGAGACGGCTTATGGTAGCGAAATGAACATTCAATTCACGGGCAACAGCTCTGGTGAACATTCCTGCTGTCAGCATGCCAATTGCACGCTCCCTCAAAACTTGCGACATCTGTGGTATTGTGCTGCGTGATAAAACGGAACATTTTAGAGTGGCCTTTTATTGTGGCCAGCCTAAGGCACACCTGTGCAATAATCATGCTGTCTAACCAGGATCTTGATATGCCACACCTGTGAGGTGGGATGGATTATCTCGGCAAAGGAGAAGTGCTCACTATCAAAAAAATGTTTCAGATGTGTGAACAATATTTGAGAGAAATGGTTATTTTGTGTATATAGAAAATGTTTTAGATCTTTGAGTTCATCTCATGAAAAATGGGAGCAAAAACAAAAGTGTTGCATTTATATTTTTGTTCAGTGTATGTAAGTCCCTTTGGATAAAAGCGTCTAACAAGTGAAATGTAATGTAATGTAAAAACTAGCTTATTGGTTATGAACAAGACTTCACTTTAAAATTGGGAACATGTTCTTAGATATAAATACCTAATTTTGAGTTATTTAGACACAATGAACACTTATATTTTTATGTCTGGTTACATGAGAATAGATCATATTTGTTAAGTGTTATTATGGGAGAATTACTATACTTGTGGTACTACTGCCTTATTAGGCCCATATTGAGCAGAGCATATTAAGACCAAAACTCATGTACAACAACTTCCTTACTTGCAATAAATAAGCACTAATTAGAGGGTTATTGAGGAAAAACTCAACTAATGGCTTATTACTTGTAGAATATGGTCATGTAGAATAAGGCATTAATAAGTGTTTTATAATGACTAATAAAGAGCCAATATACTGCTAATATGCATGTTAATTAACAACTAGTTGATGGTTATTTTGTGTACCTTAATATAAAGTGTTAGCAATAGATGTTGTTGTCACATCTCAACGTCTTGGAAAATATACCTCTTTTGATATCATTTTATTCTGAAACAATGTTGTTATTAGCCATACTAGCATCATACTTTGGCCAAGACTGACATAAGTATTAAAACTATTCTTTGGTTTATGACCAATTATTTTCCAAACTAACGACATTACCATCGCGATATGTTCTGCTTCTTGTTTATTTGTTATAAGCAAATGTGAGCATGTTAATTGGGAGTGACTACAATGTTTGCTGTAGAATCTATAACTTTCTTATCATTAGAGGCTCTAAATGTAATATAAACAACTACTGTGTGAGTATGGAGAAAAGTTGTAATAGATAAAGGGTTTGGAAGTTGATTTAGCCAGGTAAAAGACGGGGGAGGGGACCAAATACAGCATGAAGATGAATCTTTGATGAAGACTGAAGATTAATTGCTGACCTGAATACACATTTGTTAAAGCCATTTGTATTTCAAGCCGGGTAAAATATATCCGCCCCTCTGCAGAGAGAAACTCACAGCTACAGCCGCATGCACCCTCCCTTCCATCGATTAAGAACAATGGAATGTATGGGCTGGATGATTGATAACAGCGGTGTCTGCCTTTGACACGTAAGAGCAGACGGACATCTGCAGACATCAATCCTGCTAATCAAATCGCTTTTCATGGTGAACGACTTCGACGAGAGCAGATTAGAATGAGTAACATGGCTGTTGTGTCTCAGAGGAAGACTGTAACAGAATAAATTACGCTCATTCTGTGTAAAACGGATAATGACGTTATTCAATGCCTTCTCACAAGGAGCTGGGGACGCGGCACAATAAACAAATGGTACAACGAAGATGCTCTGTCATTGTGCAGATATGAAACAGCTTTCAAGGAGTTTGGGTCTTTACTACAGCTCAATCATTATTACTATTTATAAAGTAATTTACACCAAATATCGATTTTGTTGCCTCTTCTACTTTAAGTTTCTTATAGTTTTGGTAAAAGGAGTGTTCTTTGTTGCATCTGTTAGGTTGTCATATTTGTTATATTTCTTCTTTGTTTGAATCAGAATCAAACAATGTAGAAATTATGCAAATCAAAAAACCCACCCCTCAGACTGCATCCACAAATTAATGAATTAAACAAAATCGGGAAATGTTGCACCTTTACATGTCTTTGTGTCACTGTAAATCTACTGTGTATTCTCTTTTGCTGCTCATACTTTTTTCATCACTGCTGTAATTTGTTTGTTTTTTTAAACTGCACAGAGAGCTGCCTGCTAAATACAATTGTACACAAGTATAATGACAATAAAGATCTTCTTCTGTAACTATGGTTATAAAAGTGTGGAATATTCCCAGTGCATTTACTCACATCAAGAAATACTAGGTCCTTAATTGTAACCATGCGTGGCAGTCTGCAGCACACTCTAGCATCACACACAGATCATTTGCCAACAAATTCCTGTACATTTCCATAAAATCCCCAAAATAGCAAATGGCAATTTTTTATCTCGAACATTCCTTAAATGTTGCAACCCTACTGCCAAATAAACACAACATTTTGACTCCAGGTCCTGTAGTTAACCTGAGCTTTATTTCAGCTAAAAGAAATGCAAGAGCACTGGAAATCAGCCGAAACAAGATGTTTGAAAATGGATATTAAAAAAAAAAACAGAAGTGATGAGCGGGCCCTCGCGTCTGTGCGCCTGTCGGGGAGGGCAGCCGGTCATGCCGGCGTAAGCAGACGCGCGCGAGTCCTCCGAAATGAGCCGTTTGCCATTTCTATAATTTTCGCATCCCAGACTCCCAAGTCCTCCGGCAGCGACCCGGAAACGGATGTCGGCGCGACGTCTCGAAGGAAAACTAATTTCTCTAAAGGCTCGTTGAGGATCGATTATCGAGGAGGCTGTCTGGAGGAGCTGTAACCAAGGATACACTGATATAGAGGAGAGAGGAGGAAGGAGTCTCTCTGGAGGAGCTATAACCGAGGGTACACTGATGTAGAGGAGAGAGGAGTCTCTCTGGAGGAGCTATAACCGAGGGTACAATGATGTAGAGGAGAGAGGAGTTTCTCTGGAGGAGCTATAACCGAGGGTACACTGATGTAGCAGAGAGAGGAGTCTCTCTGGAGGAGCTATAACCGAGGGTACAATGATGTAGAGGAGAGAGGAGTTTCTCTGGAGGAGCTATAACCGAGGGTACAATGATGTAGATGAGAGAGGAGTCTCTCTGGAGGAGCTATAACCGAGGGTACAATGATGTAGATGAGAGAGGAGTCTCTCTGGAGGAGCTATAACCGAGGGTACAATGATGTAGATGAGAGAGGAGTCTCTCTGGAGGAGCTATAACCGAGGGTACACTGATGTAGATGAGAGAGGAGTCTCTCTGGAGGAGCTATAACCGAGGGTACACTGATGTAGATGAGAGAGGAGTCTCTCTGGAGGAGCTATAACCGAGGGTACACTGATGTAGATGAGAGAGGAGTCTCTCTGGAGGAGCTATAACCGAGGTTACACTGATGTATTCTCCGGAGTCGATTTCAGCCAACAGTGATGTTTAAAAGAGGTGTGACGCATGGCTGGACTTATGTCAACGAAGCACAGCTCTGCAAACTGTTCCCGTTGTGAATATAAGTTATTTAAGATGATCAAATGTGCATCAGACTTTCTGCCCTTTACCGTTTGTTTACTCAATAATCACATCTCCCCTGGATGTTAGGCTATTTATTATACAACTGCTTTCATTGTGACGCGATGTTTACAGTGAGAACGGCTGCTGAGGTCAGTGCAGAAAGCAGAACAGTGTGTATAATATATATCGCTCAATAATATATGTAATAGGCCTACATTTCACACTTTATTTGTAGGCTTTAGGAGAAATCAACAAATAAACAGTAGATATTTTTCATGAAACCATATAGTGCTTCACATAAAAAAATGGGGTTGTAGCCTGATATTTATTATATGCTTTAGGAGCTGTTTGTGTTTGTTGTACAATGTGTAGGTGTAGTTTTGTGTGTGTGTGTGTGTGTGTGTGTGTGTGTGTGTGTGTGTGTGTGTGTGTGTGTGTGTGTGTGTGTGTGTGTGTGTGTGTGTGTGTGTGTGTGTGTGTGTGTGTGTGTGTGTGTGTGTGTGTGTGTGTGTGTGTGTGTGTGTGTGTGTGTGTGTGTGTGTGAGTTGATGTGGCAGGCAGACAGGCGTCAGTAGGTTTTCTGACATATAAATGGTCAACAATTGTACATTCTCCGTCCGCCTACGAGTTCCCCGTTTGAGCGAAGGACTATTCCTTCTCAATGTAGCATGACATTGGATATGCGCTTAACTTGTCCTGGATTGGAATTTTTCCGAACATTTCCCTTGGAGGAGTTTGCAAAAATGTGCTATAAATGCATGAAAAACGCACATTTTTCAAAATGGCCGAGTTTTTGGGGGGCAGGGCTAATGGAAGGCAATTTGAAATATATACAGCTGTATACAGCGTTTCGTGAATATCGTAAAAACTATATGAGAGTAGTTTGGAGTAATTTGCGACATGTAAATCGTCAAATTGTATATTCGCTGTTAGCTTACGATCTCCACGATTGAGCTATCAAAAATGTTCTTCGCAATTTAGCATCATATTGGATAGGGGATGAACTTGTCCTGGATTGGAAGTCAAGAATGTGCTTAAAATGCATGAAAAACACACATTTTTCAAAATGGCCGACTTCCTGGGGGGCGGGGCTAATGGAAGCTATTTACAAATATGTCTGCAACTCTTTGAGGAATGTCTGTGCCAAAATTCGTGAACTTCTGAGAAACTAGATGTGACTACCACACAATTGGGCGCGCTAGTGAGCATTTTTTTTGAGAAATGTTTTTTTTTTTACATTCTCGAAAAAGTCGTGGGCTTTGACGTGTGTCCCAAGTTTTGCGTCTGAAGCTCATTTTATGCTATCGCAATTAAAAAATATATATATAGGCCACGCCCACATTCTGCATTTGTTGCGACACTTTAAATCTCAGTTTGTAGTCACCCCCAGAGTATGTGTAAAAAAAATATAAAAAAATGTGTCCATCCGTTCTTGAGTTATAAATTGGTGGTGTTTTTGGCGCCCCCTATTGTCCAAAATGAAAATTATTTGGTGTGCCTATTCCCCAAGACAGACTGAACCTATCCACCAAAATCTGTGATGTTTGGATACATTGTTGATGAGTTATGAGCATTTCTTTCTAAGCCCCGCCTTTTTGCGAGTATGTTTGGATTAATGGCGGCAATATTTATCGAAAAAAAGGCCGATACCGATAATCGGCCTCGTGTCTACACGAGCAATGTCCCGCCCACAGCGCTATCTGATAGGCTATCTGAAGTGTCAATCAACACTGAAGATTTTCCGGGCGGGAGCCAGCCAGAGAGATGGGACCTTCAAGTATGTGATGCCTTTTATCTGCTAATGTACAGGAGGAAGAGTGATACACTGTCTGTCTAGTTGGCTTACATAACAGTTAAAGTTTACAGTCTAAAAAACATGGAGCATTTGTTCTTCTTTTATTCATTTTTATGTCAATTTGCACATTTCATGGTGATGCTCAGCCTCTCCCCTTAACTCCTAACAGTCATCATCATGTCAACCACAACACAGATAAATACTGATAGAAATGTGTGTGTAGTTGTTGATACATTGCTGACAGAGGGAACTACATTTTAATACAGATTTAAGAAATATTAGTTTTTGAGCATGTAATAAGCATGTTTTGTATTGACTATATTACAACTATATTATAATTAAGCAATAGCCCACGACCCGTCGGGCCGAACCACGGCCCTTAGCTGTGATATAATGAGCATATACCACGGCCTGAAGTGAGCTATTGCTTTTATAAAACGGTTACCAAGTGTGGCAATATGAGAAAAAAAAATACACTAATTTAAATAGTTTTTATTTCGTAAATAATGATGTTCAAAATAAAATAGTCCCCCCGTTGCCTTCTGCGCGAAACATAGTGCGAGGTGGTTGCTAATATGCAACAACACTAACAGCTAGCGAACATATTAGACAGAGAGCGTTGATCCATTATTTGGCTATTTATTTACATTCATTTGTATGTTGCCGTTTATTGTGCACCCACTGAAAACCTGTCCAGCATCAGTAGCATGGCTTACGTGGTTACTTGTTGAGGTTGTTCTAGGCTGTTGCTTGGCGTGGTGAGAATATTGCTCCACTTTCTCCAGTCCCCGAGATTCGGCTTACAGTAGCTCTAGAGAGAGCTTTCGCACCTGTGGCCACTAACGGTCATAATTTCTCTGCTTTGTTTCAAGACCCGCATCAGAAAGCTTTTGAATGCTGGTACTTTTCCAGTTGGTCTACCTGCTCTTCACGTAGCTCTGCATGTCGTCGTTTAGGTGCTTTTTTTTCTGGAGATAGGCACTCAATCCACTCCTCCATAGTAAGACCTCCCCGGAGGTCGAAGTTAATCTTAAACGTTTCCATTTTATGCTTTGTAAGTTTGTTCCGTAACGGAAGAAATGTAAATATATTTAAGTCAAATCAAGCAACCTGATTGGCCGATAGTGTTTTTGCGGACCTCTTTAATTACAGATTTGAAAACATCATTGCTTGCTTTAAAAGTAGCACAATTCATTATGTCAAACCTTGGAAAGTATCTAGATATCCCTGCCCTAATGCCAAAGGAACTGTACACTGACTATGTTTTGCCGTTTGATGTCTATGTCTGGACCGCTGCGTAAAAAGGAGGGTTTCTGCCCCGTTACTTCTCCGCTGCTTTCTTGTTCCAGTATGAAAAGCAAACGGCAGGCAGTTTGCTTTTCAGCCCAACGGTATACTGTTTTTCTCAGACGCGGAGGGATATTGACTTGTTGTGAAAAGTAACTTACAATTCTACCCGTGGTATACGCTCAGTATATCACGGCTAAGAACCAATCAGATTGCTTGATTTGACTTCCGTCCGTTTTATAATAAAATAATATAGTAAAATAATATAGTATTTATATTATTGAATTGATTATGATTATTATTATTAGTAGAAGTAGTTTATTTGCATTAATTATACTTTAATCTGTTTGAGGCTAGTATTTGGCAGGAAATGCAGACGTATTCACCTGTAAACGCATACATGCACATTTACCTCACTGTATACAAAAGTAACTGTTGATAATAATAATTTCCAAACACATTTTTCTCTCCTGTCGGTTGGGGGGGGAGGGGGGGGCCTCATCTCACAATGTCGCTTGGGGCCCAAGGGCCCCAAGCCCCTTGTTGGCCAGGGGCGGCCCTGCGTGCAGCGGCCCTGCGTGCAGCGGCCCTGCGTGCAGCGGCCCTGCGTGCAGCGGCCCTGCGTGCAGCGGCCCTGCGTGCAGCGGCCCTGCGTGCAGCGGCCCTGCGTGCAGCGGCCCTGCGTGCAGCGGCCCTGCGTGCAGCGGCCCTGCGTGCAGCGGCCCTGCGTGCAGCGGCCCTGCGTGCAGCGGCCCTGCGTGCAGCGTCTCGCAGCAGAGTAACGGCCCATCCACACTACAGCTTCGACAGCTTCAAAAACGGTTTCCAACGCGTCTGCCCATTCACTTTGAATGGGGTGACGTCACGTTGCCTCGCTTTTCGCCGAACTGAATTGTGGGTAGCATAGCGGTCCGTCTCCGGCGTCAGAAGTTGAACAATGTTCAACTTCTGACGCCGGAGTAGCCAGCGCCAGCCAATCAAATCATATGCCAGGACAAGCTCTAGCCAATCAAACCGCTGCTTGTGTGTCAGGGGCGGGAGATTCATGTGATTGGTTGTTGGTCGAGCTTCAGACGCGCCCAGCTCCAAGCTTTTTTTTAAGCTGTAGTGTGGACGGGCCGTAACTGTGGTGCGGAGGGGGGCTGCGAGTGGAGCCTCGCAGTTTTTCAGGTTGATATGTGAAGCTCATTAGCTAGCCATCATGTATCTAGCAAATGTTTAGCAAAATATTAGAAGTGAGGCTACTAGACTAACGTTAGGTCTACTGCAGGGGTGCCCAACCTTTTTTGAACCGAGAGCTACTTTTAAAGTTGCCAGTCTGCCGAGATCTACCAGTCCAAATAGAGAGGCGTAGCCATTACTGACAGCCTACTACCAGGTAAATACACACTTCTACTTGTATAAAACTGACCTTTGTACGATTAATACTTCTTAAAATACTGCAGATCCTTTATCTTACCTCTTTTTAATCTACACATATACAAGTATTTAACTGAAGTTAACAGTGAACAGTGTTGTTGATACAGAGTTGGAGTTTATTCACACGTCACATACTACAGTGGGTAATGTTTTCAAGAAACATTTAACAGTGCTGCCACATATGACACAGGAAAAAAGAAAATACTCTGAACCCTTTCTTTGCCATTATATAAAAATAGTGTTGCTACAAAAGTATAAATTAGGCTTACTAATAAGACAACTCAGATCTGAAGCTACACAGGAATCTGCTGCCAAAATGCAATAACAAAGACAAAATTAATAGAATCCAACCCTTTTGTTGCATTTTAGTAGAGTATAAAAAGAAATGCACAACTTCGCCGTCTTTGAAAGACTTCATGTGTTTCTCAAGAACGTGACTGACACGATGAGATGCTCTGGAGCAGCCTTGCTCTTGTTGTTGGGCCTGGTGAAAATGGACTGCTGTGCATTTAGCTGTCCTTTCAGGCCCCTCCCCTTTTGGAGCGTAGGGCAGAATTAGGAGGGAATTCCGTCTCGTAGCGTTTGTGCACTGTTTTGAAATACCGCTCCTAAATTACCCTTCTTCGATAAAGCCACGCTCGCATTGCAGATGGACTTTGAATTGGAATAGATACAAAAATGATCACCCTCCCACTCGGAGTGAAAATTATATATTTTGGGCTTTTTTGCTTCAGCCATAATTGCGGTCTTGTTTGTGTGCAGACTGTCACTCCTGTTGACACGGAGAACGTCAGCGAACAAGTGCCCACTGCCCACCAGCCACGCCCCCACACATGGGGTCACGCCGGCCAATCACAAAGCTTTGGTGCGTTCAAGTGCATTATTCTTGCACGGGAAGATAGGACATTAACGATAAAACAGAATATTGTTGTTCTATTTTTAGACACATCTCGCGATCGACTGGGAATCTCCCCGATCGCGATCGACTGGTTGGGCACCCCTGGTCTACTGTAATAGCCTCACTTTTAATAGTTTGCAAAACATTAGCTAGCACTAGCGTTTTGAAGTTGCTAGCAGCTTATTGGGATGTTATGCTAGATAGACAGGCATTGTTTTGATATAATAAATTAAGCATTATTGTTAGTTAAGCACGTCAGCCTGCAGCCCCACTTCTTGTCTCTCTCTAACTCATAGCAGATGGCTGCACTAAAGAAAACGGCACGGAGAGGAAACCAGTTGTAAGATGTTTAAAAGTTCATTAAACATAATATGCTTAAATGCATTTCAAAGAAGTTGTGATGGAGTTTGTGTTATTCTACCTTTTGACACCAAGATTTTCGGATTTTACTGCAAATGTATATCGTTTCCAAATATCGGTTATCAGTCTCCTTGATTACTAATAATCGGTATCGGCCTTGAAAAAGCCATATCGGTCGATCCCTAGTCTGAACATGCTCATTTTCTACGGTAATGTGTCTGACCCTCCACCGATGCTGTATACAACGTTTGGTGTTGAAAAACTCAAAATTGAAGTGAATATTTCACTGTTTTGAAAATTATACTAATTAAATAAAAAGAAAAGTAGGCGGAGCTTAGGGTTCCAAGAGGATTATTTGTAGAGCGGGTCCACCCGGATATGTGTGCAAAATGTCAGGTCCTTTGGCGCTACTTTGTAAATGTATTCCGAAATGGGTTTTTCATAGGTGGCGCTAGCGAGCAAGTTGGACAATTTGAACCCATTGACTCCAGAATATTGTAGTTTTCACCAGTCCTGGCGTCCGTGCAAAATTATACAACTTTTGAAGTGTCCTAAAGGCCTCAAAAACAGGAAACACCAGCAGAAAAATAATAATAGCAAGAATTCCTCCAATAACAATAGGTTCCTCGCACTTCGCGCTATCGACAACCCCGGCTCATGCGGACATTGTGTCCGCTTCATCGTTAAGAGCCTCCGCTGACGGTTAGCACGACAAGCTAGCCTGTCGGAACAGGACCCCCCCATGTCCACGGACCCGCCGGCCGGCAGTCAAGACATGGGGGCGTCCGCCACAGAGAGTGAACCCCTCTCCGTGTCGGTCTGGGGCTCACTATCTGCTATGGCTTTAGAACCGGAATATCGCGCCCTGGCAGGCCGGGACCCGGTGACGGCAAGACATGCGGGGAACGGTTTCCCGCGCTCCACCAAGCTGGGGCTCCCGGTTAGACCTCACCATGGTCTCACCCGCGGAGGATGTCCTCAGGCTGGACTACGAGGAGGACGCCCTGGCGTTCCTCCTGTCCGAGTCGGATGAACAGGAAGAGGACACCTTCATGTCACCGGCTCAGGCTGAAAAGCCTGAGGCAAGTGCTGCTCTCCCGGGCGATAGCACACCAGCTTCTCCCGGTCTGAGCAGGGACCTGCAGGCCGTGTGTAAACGCGCTGCGGCCAGACTCAACGTCCCGTGGCCCGAAATGGCCAAGGAGACCTCCAGGTCCCGCTACGAGGGAAAACATCTTCCCCAAACAGCGGGGAAAAGGAGACAACTCCTTCCAGTCTTCCCGGAGATGTTGGATGAGGTGTCGGTCTCGTGGAGAGACTGGCCCTTCAGCAACAAGGTCCCAATCCAGGGTGCCTCCTCCCTAGACTGCGACGGAATGGAGAAGCTCGGCCTGCTCCGCATGCCGCCCATGGAACCGCTGGTAGCGGCTCACCTTCTACCAAAGGTGGGCCCGTCACCAAGCAGGAACCCCACGCTGCCAGCAAAGTCGGACCATTTTCAGTCAGCAATGACTGAAAAAAGTCCTACAAAGCTGCAGCGTTGTCCACCAGGGCCCTGAATGTGTCCTCGCTGCTAACCGCCTACCAAGCGGAGCTCTGCGAGGACCTGTCGGGTAAGCCGGGGGCAGCCACTCTGGACGAGATGGCAGCGGTCACGGACATTTGTCTCCGTGTCCAACGCTGCGCCGTCCAGGCAACGGGCAAGGTAATGGGGATCATGGTGGTGCAGGAAAGAGCGAGATGGCTCAACCTCACCACTCTCCCAGACCGGGAAAAGGAGGATGTGCTGGATATGCCCATCGTTCCCGAGGGAATTTTCGGCTCCGCTCTCGCCTCGATGCAAAGGAGGTGTGAGACGAAAAAGAGGGAGGACGAGGCACTCCACCTCTGCCTCCCTCGAAGGGTCCAGCCGCTGCTTTTGCAGCAGCAGTCCTCTGCCCAGGCTGCCTCAAACTCTGCTCGGTTTAAAGCACCGAAGACGCAGAGGCTGCAGCCCACCCCAAGTCCCCAGCCCAGGCTGGAGACAAGGGCAAGCTGGCCTAGAAATGTTCCTGTTCCGGCTGCAGCTCAGGCGCAGCCAACCCAGAATTTCGGCCAGCAGTTGAGGAAGAAGAAGCGAGCGGCGTGACAGCCCCTCCTTCTTCCCTCCGTGAATGTGTTCCCGCCGCCTCGAGAGAGGCCTAAACACCATCCTCAAGTCCACACAAACACATGTCACACATTGGTTGATCCTTCCGTCATAAAATATTTGCCGCTGACGCATCCAGGCTTCAGGCCGTGGGCGCAGCTCAAAATAATTTAAAGAAAATCAATAAAGCCAATAAACAGCCCGTCAATTGTTCCCCTTCTGAGAGCAGCTACGGCATCTCTCAAAAGGCGGATTACTGACGGGTCTGTGAAGGCACCACCGCCACGCGCATGCGCAATGCCGGTTGGGGCTTTAAGGGCACCGTCATGCGCATGCGCAGTGCCGGCTGGGGCTGTGAAGGCACCACCGCCACGCGCATGCGCAGTGTCGGTGGGTATTGTCGATAAGGGGTACCACTGTGTTCAGACACTAGAGGGCCCCATAACACAACAAATAGAGAGGAGGAGAGGAGGAGATGTGACATCCTCACTGGCTCTAAGGAGCACGCAGTGGAAGATGCTCACTTCATCTGCTTGGGTTTTCAAGACAGTAACACGGGGCTACAGACTCCAATTCGCTGTCACCCCTCCTCGTTTCTCGGGCATTCTGCACTCGCAGGCCCGAGTAGAGTCAGCCCTCATTTTGGAGAAAGAGATTTTCTCACTCCTAGAAAGGAGGGCTATATCTATTGTACCCGCCGAGCAGAGTCAGGACGGCTTCTATTCCAAGTACTTCCTCATTCCCAAACGGAGAGGGAACGGAATTCGGCCAATACTTGATTTAAGGGCTCTGAACAAATATCTTAACATATATAAGTTCAGAATGCTCACTCACACATCTCTGCTGCGGCTCGTGCGACAAGACGACTGGTTTACATCAGTCGACCTGAAAGATGCGTATTTTCACATCCCAGTATATTACCCACACAGGAAATATCTGAGATTCGCATTTCAGGGGATCTGTTATGAATACAGAGTACTCCCCTTTGGTCTGTCTCTCAGTCCAAGGGTGTTTGTACGGTGTACGGAAGCCGCGATATGCCCCGTTGAGACAACAGGGCATTCGCCTGGCGACCTACCTGGACGACTGGCTGCTTCTCGCACAGTCGGAGCAGGAGGCTGTTACGCAGACAAATGTCTTCGTAAAGCACCTGCTCAACCTGGGTTTCATGATTAAACACAGAGAAGAGCATGTTGTGCCCCGCGCAGACTATACTCTTCCTGGGTTTACGCCTGAACTCGGTGCCCTTTTCAGCTCGCTTGTCAGCGGAAAGAGTGAAAGCTTTCAGAGCTTGTCTCGCTCTTTTCCAGCTGCGCAAACATGTTCTCTTCAGATCATGCCTGCGATTGCTGGGGCTCATGGCGTCAGCCGTCCTGGTTGTACGACTGGGACGCTTACACATGAGGGAGTTTCAGCGCTGGGTGGCCGCCCTAAAACTAAACGGTTACTGTGAAACGCGTAATGGCACTGCGCCACTGGCTGCACCCGACTATTCTGGTAAAGAGGTGTGCCCATGGGTGCTGTCCTTTCACGGAAAGTGGTCACCCCGGCGCATGTCTGACAAGTTGGGGAGGTATTTATGAAGGTCGCCCGGTGAGGGGTCTCTGGAGCAGAGACCTCCAGCGGGCGCACATAAATTACCTGGAACTTTTAGCGGTGTTTCTCACCCTAAGACGCTTTCTGCCTTTCCTCAGGGGACATCACGTCCTCGTGAGGACAGACAATACGACCACAATATCGTATATTAACCGCCAAGGGGGTTTGCGTTCTCTCCAGTTACACACACTGGCGCGCAAACTTATCCTATGGAGCGGTAGACGTCTCATCTCTCTGAGAGCAACGCACGTACCGGGAGTGATGAACCTCGGGGCAGATCTGCTGTCCAGAGGTTCACCACATTATGCAGACTGGACTCTACATCCAAGGATTGTGAGCCAGCTGTGGGTGCGTTACGGCAGAGCCGCGGTGGATCTGTTTGCATCGAAGGACAACGCTCAGTGCCAGCTGTTCTTTTCGATGCGGGATCTAAATGCACCGTTAGGCGTGGATGCACTCGCGCACGATTGGCCCCCGGGCCTTCTGTACGCTTTTCCACCCCTGGCTCTGATACCTCCAACTCTGGCCAGAGTGAGAGAGCAACGCCACACACTTATTCTGATAGCTCCACACTGGCCAGCTATGTACTGGCTAGCGGAGATATATCAGCTGCTGTGCGGGCAGCCATGGCGATCTTTCACCCACACCCAGAGCGCTTGGCTCTATGGGCCTGGCCCGTGAGCGGTACCACAATCGGGGGTGCTTTGTCATAATGACCAAGCCCCCTCTGTCCTGGGCTATCCCTTACAAGGGCAAGCCTGTTACTAAGCAACGGCTCTCCCACTGTTTTGTGGAAGCAATTGCTGTGGGGCCCGTACGAGTCAGAGCTCGCAGGCACCCTCGGGTTCGCGAGTTCTCTTGACTCAGGGTCTGGCTACATCCTGGGCTCTGTCCAGGATGTCTCCCATCCAAGACATTGGTGCAAGCGGCGAGCTGGTCCTCGCCGCTCATTTGTCATATGTTTACAAAAAACAATATATATGTTAAGACTTTTCTCGTTCTTAATATAGACTATATTTAGGGTAGATATGTGTTGACCTTACTTTAAAATAGCAGATCTCTGTGACCGGATATAGTTTGGCTTAGACCCCGGCCCCACGAGGGGCCTCATACAGAAAAATGCAAATGCAAAAAGTAGTACGTATGTAGTACATATGCCAGGCCTGTAAGTGGCGCTGCTGCCGCCACAAAATACACCAAAAGCAGCGAAGAAGACCCTGGAGCATGGTTGTCATGGTCGCCCTTCTGTTTATTCTCCCCCCCCCCCCCCCACAGAGCGGAGCAAGGCAACGAAACTTCAAATAAGAAGCAGCATTTTATGGCACGCTATGCATGGGGCCGCCTTGAGGGGGTTTCCCGACATGTTGTTTCAGTAAATTAAAGGGTGTTTCATGTTGTCGTTGCTGTGGACCTTCTTAATACCTTGGAAAATGCTGTTTAATACTTTGTAATACTTTTTAATAGCCTTAATTTTCGCTAAATTTATTTATCAACTTTTAATACTTTTTAAGACCCCACGGACACCCTGCTAGTGAGTTTGAGTTGAGTTACTTGAAAAACTAAAGTGAAACTTGATTGAATTGCAGGGTCTGATTATTAAATGTCCTTGTTTATTTGTGAGATGCAGTGGCACAAAGAAAATGCCTACTTTGTTTGGTAGTACAATAGGTACAAAAACACTGGTTTTCTTGTTCCAGTCTGTTACTGTCACTTTGTTTTTGACACTTTAAAATACTGCTATCCTACTAAAATGCTGTACAAATCAGATTTATTATGTAATAAAGAAACATTTTCCGAGTAAAAAAAAAAAAGATATTGAATTTTTTTTTTAAAATGTATTATTCAATATCGCGATAAATACCGTACCGTGGACTTGTTATCGCGATATTATCTTACCGTGAGTTTTTGGTATCGTTACATCCCTAGATTTAAGTGTGGGTTAACACTCAAATGTAGTCCCACCTGTGGCCATGATGAGTCCCGGTGCAGAGTCCTTGGATAAAATGGGCATCCTCCTCAGCTGGATGTTAAACAGCTGGCTCCAGCGCTGGGCCAGGTGCAGGGAGCAACCTTTACCGAGCTGTGGAGGAGGAGAGGAAGAAGATTGATGATTTGTTCCTTAGTCATTTTCTTCTCTTTGCTTTACCACCAAATGACATCATGAGAGTACTAGACAGAGAAAGTGAGTGCTCGAAATCGACAGTAAGTTTAGGAAGGTGAACTTTCAATTTATTTGGCTGATACTAATATTTGATATGAATATTGATAAAGAATACCAATTGTTTTGAGGTTTGACATTGCAATGTTAGAAAAAAACAAAAACAAATTAAATCCTACTTTTCAGATACTTTTATTACCAACTAAGGGCTTTTTTATAGATAAATGAATTAAATGGCGTAAGAACTTAAGGATCCATGGTAACTGAGTATAATAGAGGTTTGACCGTATTCATCACACCATAATCAGTTTGTGAAACTGAAATGCTGCTTAAAGGATCTGTCATCTTGTCAATATACTTTCCATTGACAATAATAATTATAATAAATTGCAATTCAGAGTAAAGAATGGGAATAAGGCTACCAGCAGACTTAATAAACTACGGAGTGTGTGAAGGTGTAAATGTAGAAATAGGATGTAGAAAATAAAAAAGAGGCTGTACAATATCATTTATGATTATTAATGCGATTTTTTTTTTTGCTTTTATAAGAGAATATGCATCATGTAAGCACAATCTAAAATAAATAACATAGCTCTTAAATGTGGTTGTAAACATACACAGGCTGCATTAACAGCCAATAGTTCACCACCGGCAATTGTTTTACATAGAGAACAAATTGTTTAACGAAGTTGCAATGAATGAAATAAGCAAAACCAATTGAGATACAGTGAACCTGTTTCTGGGACACTGGGACTATTGCCTACTTAGCACCGATTGGTCTGTTTCACATGAGCCAATTTCTGATGTTGGCTTAAATCTTAAATAGGTGTACCTGGCATTCCACAGTGCCTCCCAGGCTGTCAGCAGTAGGGGGCTGGAGCAGCTCCCACGTCCCCCCCTTGTCGAAAGTGATGACTGATCGCATGTTGTCCTCGTTGAGCGAGCCGTTGAGCGAGCCGTTGATGAGCGTGGCGATGAAGACTCCTCGCAGCCCGTCCACGCGGTGCAGGTCTGCAAAGGGCTCGTTGGCAAAGTACCTGAAACACAGGGGCAGAGGGGTCAGAGGGGGACAGTTGATGAAGTCGTCTTTAATGTCCTACAGTTGTTGATATAACTGCAGACAAGGAAGAAGGAATAAACCACTTGTAATAAATTCCCATAAAATACATTTTTATGTATTTTTCTTTCATTTTAAGTATATAGTGTGTTACTGTTTTGGAAGAGCCTGAGACTTAAAAGAGGCTTTGCTGTACTGTGTTATATAGGTTTTTGTGCATGTAAAGGGTATGCAAAGGCAACAAGTTCCTTCCAGGGGGAGTTTCTCTCTCACACACCCCCCCCCCCCCATGCCTGAAAGGCCTCCATTGGACTCCTTTGTTTACTTCCGTAACATAATGACATCATATCCATTGGCTGGAGCTCCAACACATTGTACGTGATAGGCTAAGGGGCGGGACATTCCTGACGCATCTCTAAGCGGTTGACCAATCGCAAACAGAGCCGACCAACTAACCAATCAGGGCAGACTGGGCTCTGGTTTCAGACAGAGGGTGAAAAGAGGTGCTGCAGCACAGGCAGTATGAGAAAAATAAAGGGCTTTTTGAACATTAAAGCATGGAGACATGTCACAGAGGAACAAAATACAAATATGAACCTAAACATTTACAGAATTTGTCCTCTTAAAGATTTTAATTGACAACAACTAGGCTTTAGCTTTTTTGAATAAGACAATACACTCATTGAATTTTTTTTATGAATCTAGTATTTTTAAGTTGCCCCATACATGTCCCTTTCACTTGGCTCACTAACACTAGAGGGTAAACGCAAGTAGACATAGTGCATCTGTATTATAGAGCTGTAGAGGTAACTTAACACAACGCAGAGAGAGGTAAACAGGAAGCTTCAACATCATTACCCAGAAATGATGTAAGAGAGCTGCAAACACACACTTTCACCCACAGGATGCTGTAGGATTAGATGAACAGAAGGTACACTTCATTTCATTATCAGAAGACAGTGTCAGATGCAAAGGGAGAATCAACATTGGGAGGCAAACACCTGAGCCTGCACTGTGACCGCCTCTGACAAAACAACACAGGAGCTTCCTGATGTGATTATAGAGGAGCAGAAAAACAATGAGAGGTCAGACAGAGTTGTGGAGTCAGATCAATAGATTCCCTTTTATTAGATAAAGAGGAATTACTCGTTGTTGTTTACAAAGACTCACTGTTCTCAGACCTTTGTAGGGAGAAACTAGACGTTTCACTGTCAGTGTCTAAGGTTGCTATGGGAACTACTCTATTACTAGAAAACCTGCAGACTGTGCTTAATATTTACCGGACGTAAACACCGGGCTCATTTGTATGCGTCTGTACAAAAGGCTTGAGCGTGTGATCCAATTCTTAAACAAAGTCAAAATGCGTAAAAACATTATATTCATAGAACTAAATAAATATAACGCATGACATTTCATCTTTACCAAGGAGCTAGTTTAACAAAACCACCCAGACTAATGATTTCTCTGGAGATTTCAAATGTATCACACGCTTTCATCAGCAGAAGACATTTGCTCAGTTGTCATGAAAATGTATTTGCTGGCTGAGTTACTGACAGTCCATTTTGATCTGATGGGAAACGAGTCCATTATAGTCTCTCTCAAAATTCTTGCAACCAGAGTCCAGTCTGCTCTGATTGGTTAGCTGCTCAACCTTGTTTTGATTGTCAACCACTTAGAGATGTCCCACCCCTTAGCCTTTCATATACAATGTGTTACAGTGCTAGCCAATAGAAGTGCAAGTATTACATAGTGATGTCATTATGTTAGGGAAATTAACAACGGAGGCGTTTCAGGCAAGGGGAGGGAGAGTGTGTGGGAGAAAACTCCCTCTGGAGGGAACACAGGGATTTTAACTTTTGCAGAGCATTTACATGCACCAAAACCTGATTAACACACTATAGGAAGTGACCAATAATACTATATACCAGGGGTGTCAAACTCAATTTAATCGCGGATTCACGGGCCACATCAGCATTATGGCTGCACTCAAAGGGCCGGTTGTAACTTTAAGACTATATAAAATACATATATAAATATATAAAATAATGTATTATATATTACATTATTGCCTCTGCATTGGATTATTATTGGATAGGGTAATTACTTCATAATTAACTATGTCTGAAAGCAGAAGTATGGGGCAAATAATTGCAAGTCTCTTCAGTGTGCATGTCACAAAATGATTTAAAAAGAAAAGCCAAATTCTGGAAAACAAGTCACAATCAAAAAACAGAAGTGACATTTTTTTTAAAAGGAAGTCACATTTACAAAAAAAGTAACATTTAAAAAAGAAGGAGTCAAATTCTAAGAAAAAAGGCATATTTCTAAGAAAAAAAGTCAAATTCTGAGAAAAAAAGTCTAATTTGTGGGACATGTAGTTTATGGGCAACGTGCTTCTGTAAATCATCATGTAACCGTATAATAAACATATAATATTCTTTGCAAGCTCTTGTGGGGCCACATAAAATGAAGTCACGGGCCAGATTTGGCCCCCGGGCCTTGAGTTTGACACCCCTGCTATATACTTTTTAATGAAAGCTATGCGTGTTGATTCAAAAGCTCTCAATATGGTTCCCACAGACTAGTTCCCTAAACCATATTGAGAAACAAGGAACTGGAAGCCTCCCAGATATTGCTGTGCGACATGGAGACATTTTAATATTGAGATGTCTTTGACCAAATTCCTTATACCAATATTGCGCCAATGATTTAAAGGTGACATGTCATGCTTTTCCGGTTATTGCCCGTCCCCTTGTGTGTTATGAAGGTTTTTATGCATGTAAACGGTCTGCAGAGTCAAAACCCTCAAAGTACACCATGTAGGGAGTAAAACTCTAAAACAGAAAATACCTCCCCAAAACGCCTCGTTGGAGATACGTCACTGACCATTTGATTCTTCCGGGTACATCATGATGTCATGTCGTCCCCGGAACGAAATGGACCAATCCGTGGAGCCGTTACGTTACGTCCGCGGAGCCGTTACGTTAAGCCCCCGCTGATTGGTCCAAATTGACCAATCCACGGACTTCCTCACACACTCAGTGCAGGCAGCTCTGCTGATTTCTTCTCCCTGGCTGCAGGCTGATAACAGACAGTTGGGATCGTGGCGAAATTCTCTCTGCAGACCCATTCCCACAGTGTTTATCAACCTTTTTCTTACTCAATATCAAGCCACACCTATTGTTTTTACTTCGGCTGTGACTTTGTGTGTGCTCAGGGTGAGTTTGGCTGTGTATCGCTAAACAAGGAAATCACACCTCCACGGAGCTTAGCGAGATTCACAACGTCCCGACTGGTCCCGACCAATCGGAGCACACTGGGCTCACAGGGAGGGGGGGGCAAGAGCTGCAACGAGCCGTTTAGTGGAGAGAGTGAATACACATACTTTACAGAGATGCTGTATGCGAAACCAATGTGAGTTTGGAAAATTGCACAGTATAAATCTATTCTAGTAGACCTCAACAATGGAATTATGATCAGTGGAAATGGCCATGACATGTGACCTTGATTTAAGGGTGACTATCGCGTGCTTTTTAAAAAAAAGATCTCTCTCTCTCAGGTGTGTGCTGTTCAGCCGCAATATGTAATTAAAACTTTCCAAGCCAATGAAAATAATTGCTTTGGGATTGCTTCTGACAGCCCTTGTGTCCAACTTGGGTTGCCCTCGTAAAATCAATCTGCGCACTGTTGATAAATCGGCCCTACCCTTGCTCAGACAACCAGAAAGAGCTTGGTGTAAATCTGCTGCTCTTTGCCTTGAAAGGGAGACCATACTTCTGATGCCACCCTGTGAAGCCAGCAGCTGTGGGCAGACCCAGGAGATTAGGAGGATTATATATCACATCTGGCCTGGGAATAATTCAGGATCAAAGAGAGCTGGGGAAAATAGCTATGGACAAGAAGTTGGCTGATAAAGTGTCCCTGACAAAGGTTTTTCTTCTATGTGTGCTTTGTTCTCACTTTACTTTTGTCTTCAAACCAGACCAACAGGTTTATTGCATCCATCAGCCTCATATTTATTGCACTTGTTATCCCTAGTTTCCACCGGTCAGTCTGCGCCGCGTTACGGCTGCGCCGCGGTTTTGGTCCAACCTCCTCTAGCGTTATAACCAACCGGGCGCGTTTCAGAAGCATTTCAGAAGCGGAGCATTAGTTTGTGTGTGTGAAAATATATATATATATTTAAATATGCTATATATGCTCTGAACGTTCCACTTCCTCCCTGCCCGACATTACTTTACGGCTGCGTCGCGTAAAAAATAGGATTCATCCTAATTTTAGCGGAGCCCTGCGCCAAGACGCTTCTGGGACGCTTCTGAGCCGTAACGCGCCGCGTGTGGTGGAATAGCACCCATTGACTAGAGTGGCCGCGATGTTTGCGAACGCCACGGCGCAGCCGTAATGCGACACAGACGGACCCGGTGGAAACTGGGGGTTACCCCTAGATTCCACTGCGGCGTGTTACGGCTGCGCCGCGGTTTTGGTCCGGCCTCTGCCGGCGTCATACCCTACCGGGCGCGTTTCAGAAGCATTTCAGAAGTGGAGCGTCTTGCCTGCCGGCTCGCAGTTTTTGTTGATTTGGGCATATTTCCTGGACAGGCTACTTTGTTTGTAATATCCCAGTTATAAACGACATGAATCAAAGATGTGTTGCTGTATGTTAGTGGTAAAAAAAATGCATTCATCATCAGAATTATTCTATATATATAATTTACACAGTGCCTGTAAACCGGAGGAGAACGCTGGCATTTCTCCTCCTACTTGAAAGACTACGGAGGGATAGGGTTTGCAAAATTAGTTTGTGTGTGTGTATATTAAGGGTGTAACGGTACACATACCCGTACCGAATAATTGGTACACGTGTGTACCGAAGTGTACCGAACGAATATAACGTTAAACGTACAAAATTGAGAACGTGAACAACTTCTTGGAAGTAATCTCAGGTGCTGCGTCGCAGCATTCAGAGTAATTTGCTCACATTGTGTTCAACGCGTCAAAGAGCGAGCAAATCATTTCATTGGACGAGAGGCATACTATGAGAGCTGGTCACAGGGATGCTTTCAAATGTAGTCAGTAATTTGAGGAACTGTCGAAATGGCGAACGCAGATAAAGTTGAGCTGAAAATCCTCCAGCATCATTGAAGTCTCCGGTTTGGGAACATTTTGGTTTCGCAGTTACGTACAAGGATGACGGACAAAGACAGGTGGACCGAACCAAAGCTGTTTGTCGGCATTGTTCAACTAAAATTGGTTACGCGGCTGGCAATACATCAAACTTGTACACTCATTTGAAAAGGTATCACCCGAACGTGAATATCACCGGTACCAAGAGACTGAAGTGCAAACCCAACTCCAACTAGCATTTAAGCCTCCACCACTCGCAAAAAGTTCAGACCGAGCCAAAGCTATTACAAACCAGTGGCAGAGCTGGGGGGTGGCTGGGAGTGGCCACGGCCACACCCCAGCTGAATCCTGGCCACCCTATTGGCCACCCCAAACACCCTCACCACGGGGGTCCAAACTATTTTAGAACATGTAAGTAAATGTAAGCAACCTTTCATCATTCATCAAGAATTAACATTAATAGGACGTTATATTGATAATGTACTCACTAAACTTACAATTCATTTAACTTAGTTAAAAAGTTAATCATCCAAAGCCTCTGTACACCCCCTTCTATTTACATGTAATGGTTTGGTCCTGCCTCCAAACGCGGTGCAGCACCGCCTGCACTTTCTAGCAGAGTGAGAGCATGTTAGGAGCAGGGATGCTAGTACTTACGTGTGTAGCATGTCTCAACGACTCACAAAGTCAGGCTTTCAAAAGAGAAAAGAAAGGAGAGAAAGACAAGAGAGAGGGACTAAAGGGTGACAGTATGTATTGTAAATAATAATTGTTATGTTTTTTTGCTGACATTAAGTACTGTTAATATCTATACAGGTTTTTAATGTCACTCCTTTTTCAGCTGACATTTAGTAAATGCAGGTACATTTTTAGCAGCTATTCATACTAAATCAGTTGTCCCTCCCCCTGGTGCCAGGACCAACAGATCCATCTCTAGGCTCAGCAGCCCTGTCCCCCCATAAGTGTTATATTTTCACAGCTCAGTGTCAGTAAATATTGTGCAGTTAGTATTGGACTACAAGATAGATGCAAGCCTGTACAGAGTTATCTAAAGCATAAATGAGGCATGTGGCGCAGTGGATAGAGCCTTAGTGTTGGGATCAGGGGGTCACAGCAGGTTCAAACCCCACTGCAGTCAGCATGTCATTGTGTCCCTGGGACACTTCACCCAAAAATTGCTCTTGTGGGATTGTCCACAGTATTGAGTATGTTAGTCGCTTTCGATAAAAGCGTCTAACAAGTGACATGTAATGTAAAAAATGAGCCGGTTGGGTTCTGGAGGTGTGGGTACAGCAATTGTGCTTGGTTGGCGTGGCCTGGGCCTGGTGGTGGGGCCCAATGTGATATATTTTCACGGGGCCCACAATTCCTGGCGTGTATGGCCAGAGGGCAGGACCTATAACACATTTACTACCCAATAGCATTGTGAGGCTGAACAAAAGGACCTTTTGACTATGTAAATGTAGTCTTTTAAAAAAACAAAAACATTTACTGGGGGCCTTACCGGGTTAAGGGCTATTGTTTATTGTTATTTACTTTAAGATGTTTATTCTTAACCTATCATTTAATTTAAAAACTCTTATTTAAATGATGTGTGTGTGTCTCTGTATTCCTGATGATACACTGAGAGAATGAGCTCATAGGGCTGCTGATCACCTAAACAGTATGTGTATTGCATTCAGTGTTGGGACTAACGCGTTACAAACTAACGCGTTACTGTAACGCAACTACTTTTTGCGGTAACTAATAACGTTACTAGTTACCTATTCCCATTCAGTAACGCCGTTATAGTTACTGTGATTTAAATGGGTGCGTTACTGCGTTACATTATGTGATGGAACTGAACCGAATCTCCCTGCGGATGTAATTTACAGGCGAATACAGCGATGTCCTCTCACAGTAGCCTACCATGGAAAAGTGAAAGTGACCAGAGAGGAGTGATGATTGGTTAGCGGGGTAACATTTCAGGGTAAGCCAATCAGAGACAGAGTTGGGCGGGTCTTGCCTTATGGGGAAAATACACAGACTCACAAACACTTGCTAACACAGTAAACACAGACACGGCAACGCCCACGCCCACCACCAGCACACGCACACACAATGGCAGATGCAAGTATCAGCGAGAGCAGCAGCAGCGCTGCACAGCACATATCTTTTGTGTTTTATTGTTCCACTACATTTCATAATGATAATTGCTACAATGATGGGGAGTTGTCTTTTCTCTTACTGTGCCACAGAACAACACAAAAACTTGTATTTTTATTGTTATTATTTTTAAAGTAAAGTAACTTGTTACTAGTTACTTTTATAATTTAGTAACTAATAAGGTAACTGGTTACTTTTTTGAGAGCAGTAACTATAACTATTACTAGTTACTTTTTTAAAGTAAGTTGCCCAACACTGATTGCATTACATTTGTATAATGTAAGCTTCGTTGATACGTGCGGGAATACGAAAAAAATAGTTAGATATACTGAATGTTATTTGATGTATTTCACCACTTAATCCCAAATAATGTAGAGGTGTGTTTTAGGTGCCTTAAATAACCACTTATTTTCTAGTGAGATGTATTGATATGTTCATATAATAGTGATTTCAATGCCACCCCAAAATGATCCATCCTCCATCCTGGCCACCCCACTGAAAATGTCCTGGCTCCGCCACTGTTACAAACGCCAAATATCCTTATGTTGCCATGTTAGCAAAGCGCTACCTGGCTGTATCTGCTACTACCTCTGTCCCTAGCGCGACGGTGTTCTCCACAGCAGGAGACATTGTTAGTGCCAGCTGATCTGCCCTTTCGGCAAGCAATGTGGACAAGTTCATCTTTCTTTAAAAAAACATGAAAATACAATGACAAGCAAGTCATAATGTCAAACTGGCTGCTTAGGTACTAGTACAGTACAGTTCAAATACAGATTATTTCAGTTAATCGAAAAGATGCACCTTAATGTTCATTTTATTATATTTTGTATTTATTTGAGTGAATAATCACAGTTTAATAATAATTAAAAACCCAAAACTAATAGTTTATGTTTTGTGAGTACTAGTACAGTAAAGTTCAAATACAGATTATTTAAGTTCATCGAAATGCTGCACCTTAATGTTTATTTTATTATATTTTGTATTTATTTGAGTGAATACATTATTCACAGTTTAATAATAATAAAAAAAAAAAATGTTATGTTTTGTGATAATTTTTCTGCTGTACCGAAAACGTACCGAACCGAACCGTGACCTAAAAACCGAGGTACGTACCGAACCGAAATGTTTGTGAACCATTACACCCCTAGTGTATATATATATATATATGCTATATATGCTCTGAACGTTCCACTTCCTGCCTGCCCGACATTACCTTACGGCTGCGTCGGGTCGAAAAATAGACTTCAATCCTATTTTCAGTGTAGCCCAGCGGCGAGACGTTTCTGGGACGCTTCTGAGCCGTAATGCGGCGCATCTGGTGGAATAGCACCCATTGACTAGAGTGGCCGTGATCCTTGCGGACGCCGCGGCGCGGCCGTAACGCGCCGCAGACGGACCCGGTGGAATCTAGGGGTTAGACTTTTCTTTAGTGGCCTATATTTGTGACATGAGCGGAAAAAGCTCAGCATTGACATTTAATTCCTGTGGAGAGATCGTTGCCAATACACTAGGCGGAAGCGTTGATCGCAGCATCTCAATGCTCTACGTTGTCACCCAGCACTGCTCAATCAGATAACAGCTGTATGTAGCGCACAAGCTAGCAAGGAAGGTAACCATAGAAAGAAAAATGAACAGGCTGTTTTCACCGCAAGGCTTTTATCATTTGAATGAAGCTTTAATGTGTCTTAGAGGTCCTATTGTGGTTTTTCCTTTTCTAATGTGTGTTATAGGTTTTTGTGCAAATGTAAATGGTCTGCTAACATTTTCTCTACCACACACTCTGAAACGCCTCCATTGGACTCCTTTGTTTACTTTAGTGACATTGTGACGTCACTATGTAACACTCAGGCTTCTATTGGCTAGCACTCCAACACATTGTACATGATAGGCTAAGGGTTGGGACATCTCGGAGCAGTTGGCCAATCAAAACAGAGCCTGCCAGCTAACTAATCAGAACAGACTGGTTTCGGACAGGGTGAAAAGAGTCACAGAAGAGGCACAAAATACAAATATGAACCTGAAAATGAGCGAAACAGGGCCCCTTTAAACTAGTGTGTGTGTGTGTGTGTGTGTGTGTGTGTGTTGTGTGTGGGTGTGTGTGTGTGTGTGGTGTGTGTGTGTGTGTGTGTGTGTGTGTGTGTGTGTGTGTGTGTGTGTGTGTGTGTGTGTGTGTGTGTGTGTGTGTGTGTGTGTGTGTGTGTGTGCGTGCGTGCGCAATACCTGATCAGTGTGTTGCTGCCAGAGCCCTCAGGACTATAGTAAAGAACATTCTCCAGAGACAGAGAGAAGGACAGGCCCTGTGTGTCCGAGATGTAGAGGTGTGTGACGTTGTTCAGGTGATTCACACACACAAACACTTGGTCCTCTGACGCATCTGCTATGTAGTACTCCTGTTAGGACAAGAAGAGGGGGGGCATCTTTAGACTGAGGATGCAATATGACTGGAAACAATGTGAAAAGATTTCAGAAACAAAAATGCAGCTGTATACATAGTGATGTAGTGTAAGTGGTTCCTCTATCAGAATAAAGATCTCCTTTGTGTGCATTTATTTTGTAAATGGTTGCCACAGTGTTCATATTTAGCTTGCTTATTACAACTACTGCAGAGAGTGATAAAACAGACAGGAGTTAGGAGGAGCGTTTGACACTGGCTCGAGAATTATCCCATTGGCAAATTCATACAAACTTTGGGGACCACTATCTTGACAATCAGGTGAACTCAGAGATAGCAGAGATAAGAATACTCTGTTACAAGTAGAAGTTTACTCAACTCAATAAAGGACATACACAATTAGCATCAAAATATACTTGAAGTACCGAAAGTAAAAGTACTAAGCACATTTGCTCATTTCAGAATAATATACAGTGGGGCAAAAAAGTATTTAGTCAGCCACCAATTGTGCAAGTTCTCCCACTTAAAAAGATGAGAGAGGCCTGTCATTTTCTATGAGAGACAGAATGAGAAGAAAAAAAATTCCAGAAAATCACATTTTCACATCAGTGATGTTTTGGGGCTGTTGCTGGGCAACACGGACTTTCAACTCCCTCCAAAGATGTTCTATGGGGTTGAGATCTGGAGACTGGCTCGGCCACTCCAAGACCTTGAAATGCTTCTTACGAAGCCACTCCTTCATTGCCCGGGTGGTGTGTTTGGGATCATTGTCATGCTGAAAGACCCAGCCACGTTTCATCTTCAATGCCCTTGCTGATGGAAGGAGGTTGTCACTCAAAATCTCACGATACATGGCCCCATTCATTCTTTCCTTTACACGGATCAGTCGTCCTGGTCCCTTTGCAGAAAAACAGCCCCAAAGCATGATGTTTCCACCCCCATGTTTCACAGTAGGTATGGTGTTCTTTGGATGCAACTCAGCATTCTTTCTTCTCCAAACACGTCTAGTTTTTACCAAAAAAGTTCTATTTTGGTTTCATCTGACCATATGACATTCTCCCAATCCTCTTCTGGATCATCTAAATCAGAGGTGCCCAGTACGTCGACCGCGGGGGCAAAGCTGGTAGATCACGAGTCATTCATAAAAAAAAAATCCAGCTTCGTTAAAATAGACAAAACAGGTTTTGATCCCTCCTCCCTTGGCCTCCCTGCCACTTAATTCAGGAGTTTACTTGATTGACAGAAAAAGCGACCTATCGCTTTCCAGTCTGTTAACCCAGAATGCAAAGCGATACAAAATCAGTCAAGTGCTGGGAAAACTCAAATGAAGTTAAAGAGACTAACAAGAGACAAACAACAAAATGAGTGCGGGACCGAGCAAGAAGCTAAAAACATACTACTTCCACCCAGAATGGGAGGAAGAATATTTTGTTGTGATGTCACATTCAAAGGTTATTTTCCTTATTTGTAAAGCAAGTGTCGCTCTGCCAAAGAAAGGTAACGTGGAGAGGCATTATCGGAGTGTTCACAAGGCATATGACAGCGACGTCTTCCCTCCGAGTAGCGAGTTGAGAAAGAGAAAGGTCATGTATTATTGCTACAAAAACATTATCTCGCAGTCTTAGTGTCGCCAACTCGTTTCTAATATGCAAAAAGACAAACAAATGCGTCTATGGTCGGTGCATTTTTGATCTTTCCAATCGAGACGGGATCTCTCTCTCCCCAGTCTGTGTTCGAGGGGGCGGGGCAGTTTACACACACTCGGCTGCTACATGCAGCAACACACGGCGGGGATGGCGGAGAGAAACGCTCCAAGGTGTGGTTAAATGTTACCCGTCTTGAGGTGGACAATACTCGTTGCCAAGAGTGTTTAGCATGTAAGGGCAGTAACACGAGCAATTTGTCTAAACATTTAGCAAAAGTGCTCCACATCCAGACGGAGGAATGCACCGGGTTCGACTGTCTTTCTAATAGCTCTGTAGCCCCCCCCATCCACGAGTAACTTTTCCACGTCAGGTCTTATGTATGCTAGCAGCAACACACGTTAACTCAATTAACATGTATTAATGATTAGAGGTAACAGAGTTACTCTTTATTTTGTTAAAGTTTCAGCTATTCTGTTTACAGTTGTCATCAGATTATTTAATACGATTTGTGAAAACATTGTTGTTTCTTTTGATGTGAAATATTATTTATTTAATTTAAATAAAAAGCAATGTTAATTTTGTTCACAATTTGTTAAGTTAATTTAATAATATATGTATTTTTGAATCAAGTATTCATCTTTATTGTCTTCATTGTTAGTTTCCACATGCCTAAAACAACCTCAAGCTAAATCTAAAAGTTGATGGCTAAATAAGAGCGTTTGAGAAACTGTGCAAGGCATACAGTAATAGTCCGAATAGTCGATTAATCGTTTCATTAATCGATTATCAAATGAGTCGTTTGTTGCAGCCCTATTGTAGTTATCCCATGTATAAATAAAACGTGTTATTCAGCAACCCTTGTAATTTGGGATTTTATTTTTGGTTGGTAGACCTCGGTGAGCTGGTCATTTCAAAAGTAGCTCACCAGCCAAAAAAGTGTGGGCACCCCTGATCTAAATGCTCTCGAGCAAACTTCAGACGGGCCTGGACATGTACTGGCTTAAGCAGGGGGACACGTCTGGCACTGCAGGATTTGAGTCCCTGGTGGCGTAGTGTGTTACTGATGGTAGCCTTTGTTACTTTGGTCCCAGCTCTCTGCAGGTCATTGACTTGGTCCCCCCGTGTGGTTCTGGGATCTTTGCTCACCGTTCTTGTGATCATTTTGACCCCACGGGGTGAGATCTTGCGTGGAGCCCCAGATCGAGGGAGATTATCAGTGGTCTTGTATGTCTTCCATTTTCTAATAATTGCTCCCACAGTTGATTTCTTCACACCAAGCTGCTTACCTATTGCAGATTCAGTCTTCCCAGCCTGGTGCAGGTCTAGAAATTTGCTCTTTGGTCTTGGCCATAGTGGAGTTTGGAGTGTGACTGTTTGAGGTTGTGGACAGGTGCCATCAATACAGTTAACGAGTGGAGGACAGAGGAGGCTCTTAAAGAAGAAGTTACAGGTCTGTGAGAGCCAGAAATCTTGTTTGTTTGTAGGTGACCAAATACTTATTTTACCGAGAAATTTACCAATTAATTCATTAAAAATCCTACAATGTGATTTCCTGGATTCTTTCCCCCCATTCTGTCTCTCATAGTTGAAGTATACCTAGGATGAAAATTACAGGCCTCTCATCTTTTTAAGTGGGAGAACTTGCACAATTGGTGGCTGACTAAATACTTTTTTGCCCCACTGTATATGTATGTATATATATATATATATATATGTTTTCAGACTTCATATGTATAGGTCCTGTGTATAGGTGTGTGTACTGTGTATAATAACAATGAACAACGGGAAAAATAAAGGGACTTCTTCTTACGTTGTTTTCAGATAAACGCAAAAAAAAAATTCTATACATCCATTTTAGCGCCGTTACAAAACAACAAAAGAGTTTGGTGTGTTTTGAAGTAGCGTTGGATTATGGGAGTTGGTGTCAATTCCGATTCGATACCCAGAAATACTTCATCTTTAGTTCCTCATTTGGCCGGTTGATCCAGTTTTCATTAGTTGTTCATCAATTGAATGACTGCAGCATTAGATGTAAAAGAAACTCACTGTGATTGGATGTCGGGTCATAAACTGGGCTGCTTTCATTGGCTGGCGGTTGTAGGAGACCCAGAGCTGGACAGATGAAGGTGCATGGCTGCCAAACTGTTTCTGGAGAGGCAGAGGACACAGAGACAGAGAAAGCACAGTCAGAAAACTCATCATGTATGTCAAACCCTTGAACATTTCAGAGGCGGCCAATCTGCTGTGATCTGTTTGGTAACTCAGCAACTCCAACTTGGAATTGACATACAGCAGTGTTTCTTAAACTTTTTCATACCAAGGACCACTTAACCAATAAAAAAAACACTCGAGGACCACCTAACTCCACAAATATCCCAAAACACATCGTTTTTTACAAATCGCCTGAAAATGGTACAAACAACTGACTACATGTGTGATGAAGGTGTATCTGGGCTATATCATGCAATCGAAAGTGAAACTTAAGCTCGCTCCATTGCGGAGATATTACCGCGAGAGTGCGAAAAACTTTAAATAATTAATTAATTTAAAATGTGAAATGTTACCAATATACTCACGGACCACTAGGGGGCAGTCACGGACCACCAGTGGTCCGCGGACCACACTTTGAGAAGCACTGACATACAGGCTTTATCTGTCAATGAAGAAGGGATTCAATGAGTTAGCACAAATGTTGGTGGCCACAACTACTCAAAATATTTGTTGAAATGTTAAATCAGGTATCTAAAAATCTCAAACATCGTTGTGCAGTGCGGTTCCCGGAGGTTGTGGATAAGGACAAGTGACTTTGGTTATCTGGACTATCCTGATGATGTTTTCCTGTCTTCATGGCCTTACAGTGCTTGCCAGCTGAGTCAGAAAACATTAAAAGTCCAGAGACTAAGAAAGACTCCCAGTGGGGTACAACAATCTGTGTGTACTGTATCTGTGTGTGTGTCTTGGAAGGATTTATTTCCATCCCTGACTGCCTAAAACCCCCCCAGTCTCCAGCAAGGCATTTCAGGCTTTTCAATTCAGTCTATTGATTTATCTAGCGTAGTGCCCACATCGACTGTGTGGTGTGATGTGAAAGCAAAGCAGCAACTACACTGAAACACTAGGAGGGAATGGAGAGAGAGGAAAATAAGGGTTAACATCTATAAGGTATAAAATAATGTAAAATACAAGCCAATATGCCTTCTGATATGTAAGGAACAGTTGTCTATAGGACTATATTCTCTTCAACCGTTATACTTTAATCAAGGTTTTCAGGTCAGTGTAATTTGTGAGTCGAGAGGGTAAATTAGACAGGAGGAGAATGTCAACTATGTGTTTTCACATGTAAGTGGTATGGTGATTATACCATATATTTTCCCACTGAAACCCCAGATTGCCTTGCAATGGTAACAGTAATTGGGCCACACATTCCACTGTGCTTATATTCTCCTCTCTAAACTCTCACTGTTTTCTCAAAATTAGATCAGGGCCTCAGATCAACACACAATCACATTATTGTTAATTGTAATAAGCAATAAACAACTCATAAATATAAAATTACCAGAAATAAACTAAATGTAGTCATGCTAAGGAATGTTAATGGGAATAAATATGCACTTCCCAACTCTGAGATCTCAACTTTTTGATATAACAATTGTTATTAAACCAGATGAAACCAATGAGATAAGAGACAATTGCAATGTTGATCTGGCCATCGAGGTCTGCTGTTGTGAAAACAATAAACTATAAAACAATTTATATAAAAGTTCAGAGTAATAACTGATGTCCATGGATCACCAGAAGAGGTTGAATATAGATTGATGCCTAACAAAAAGAGACAACGAGACATGAATAAATGACTAACATTTTGTGGAAAAATAAAACAGCAGATCTTTGTTTGAAACCATAAAGATTTCAAAGGATACAGAAAACATTGAAAGCTGATGAATCCATCAGGGACACAATATCTTTATGCTAACCCACGTCTAAAGATAAATGTCTGAACAACCCAGCTGTGTTACAGGAGTTCAACAGAGCTCAATACTGGGCCCCCGCATCTTTTCCTTTTCTACAAGGATGCTTGGTTCTCTCGTCCCCTTGCACGGCTCCTATTAACACTAATTTCACCCTGCTAGGTTATTTTCAAGCTTGCTTTGAAGGGTGGCCATTCCTAGCAGATATAAACATATACACATGTTATGTTTATGGGAAAAATGATATACCCTTTACAAAACAACTTACTTTCCTCATCTATCCTATGTATCTAGTAATGTATAGCATTGTTATTGGGCTAAATTATATTTATATTTAAAAGGTATTATTTAGGGATATGATGGTTCATTGTTGTCTTACACAGTTTGATATTAAAAAAAAAAAATCACACGAAAGCTGCAAAGAATGATATTCCTATATTAATAATTAATGAATGATTGTGTGTCACACAATAACTATGCATTTTAGATCATTTTAAAAAGGAGCATTATAGCATCTTTCAGCTCATTGTTTAGGGTTTAATGCCCCCAACTGCTCTATAGTTGTTGATATACTTTCAACAGCAGCAAGCGTACAGTGAAAGAGCTGTGATAAAACCAATGACCACTCTCTGCCCAGCACCATATATCTGACAGACAGATGGTGAACACAGTGCAACATTTAGCAGCTAAAGAGCAAGATTTGTATAAGGAGTTTGATGAGACAAAAACAGAGCTAAAAAAGAGTAAATAATATGTTCAGGTGGACAGAAAACTTCAACAAATTCATGCAGAGTTGTTCTGATATTTGTCTGATGTATAAATCACTCTTTGCAGGCCCATTTTGTATATCGACTTTATAAGACTTAAATCCACAACACAGACTTTTTAATGAGTTGCTTACACTGAAATTGTAAAACTAGGGAGGGGCAGGATGGGAATTTAGGTTAAAAAGTTAGGTGGAAAAGATACTTTACTTCCTTCCGTTTAATTTAGAATGAGAAAAATAAATACTTTTTCTTTGAATAAACAATAGAATAGCAACAATAGCAAGTGTCAATGTGGTAACATGGAGTTCTAAACAGCAAAGCTCTTCTGGGAATTTCCTGTAAAATACCAAAACACAGATGAGGAGAGGGCCAGGAATTTGTCTGTGGTATTCACTAAACTGTGTTGTTTTAAAAAAAAAAACTGCTAGTAAGCAACAGCTTCAGAAGGGAGTACTGTTGCACTTTGTAGAGGAATAATTACTCCTCCAATCTGTACTTCCTGTTTTCTTCTCCATCTGTCCCAGACTTTCTTTGCACAGAAACTGATCTAGATGAGAAGTAATATGGCTTAAAGATAACTGCTAAGATAAGAAGGCATTAAATGTCCCCATTACATCTATTAGGCCAGTTATCTTACTCCAGTCCCCCTGATGGGACCAAAGGCTGCATATTTAAAGTCTGATTAGCACTCTATTCCTTAAGATGTTTCTATATAAAACCCTCAATTGTTGGCTCTTTAATTAGCTTAAGCAGCTTGGCACTGCCAAAAGCACTTGTAATATTTCATTATTCTAATCCAATTAGTGCAAACCAAAGACAGAACAATGAAATAAAGTAACTAAGACCCCATTTACACGCAAACTCAAACAAAACGCAAACGAACCTTCCGAAATCTTCCGTTCACACGAGACCGCTCGAAAGCGCTGGAGACACTGTAGTACATATGCCTGGCCTGTAAGTGGCGCCACAAAATACACCAAAAGCATCGAAGAAGACCCCCGAGCATGGTTGCCATGGTTGCCCTTCTGTTTATGCCCGAGGTGGATTTAGCAACATGTAGTTCATGTAATTCTCCATGTCCACTTGTTGCTGATGGTTGTGGTAGAGGAGCTGTAGATTTTGCACTAACATCTGTAGCATGGTCAGTAGCAGTAGACAGTAGCTACTGACCATGCTACAGCAGTGAGCAGCAGAGGTGGGGAGAGGTGGGGCTATGGCTTAATTGTTATCAGGAAATGACCGTATAGGGCGTGCACACGGATCTATCCATCTTGGGACCCGTTATCGTTTGCGGGGTCCATTTCCGCGTTTCCGTTACGGCCTCGTGTGAACGAACGGGCTATACGAAAGAGAAAAGTAGCGGATACAACCATTTGCGTTCTCATGTAAACAGCACCTAAAAGGATTCTTCATAGTAAAACAAATATAGATAGCTCTGCTAGCAGCTCCTACTTGCCTTTGTTCATACAAAACTTTTAGGAAGCTGTCATGCCCCTGAGTGATCCATTTAATTCTTAATTGTAGCATTAAAGAACAAGCTTGTATTTTTGTATTGCAATATATATTGCCTTAAATGATATTGCAATCTCAGTTGTTTATAACATAAAGCAGTACATTAGTATTAATGTAGCACAATATGGGAGTGAAGCCAGATGTGGATAGGCAGGTTTTAAAATTCAGTATGTCCAACTCTTAACTTTTATTTTTAGTACAGAATGACGCTATCGTTGTACACTTTGGTAGCTAGCAGAAATTATGCTAAGAGACAAAAACACAATAACCAGCAAATATAAGCAATCTACACAAAAGTAATACATTACAGTAACCTATTACTGTGTTTCTTCCCATGGTGAAAGAAATACACGTACAGAGCAGTGGCAGTGCAGAGGCATAACGTTTAGAGATGTGTTTGATGATTGAATCGTCAAAAACATCTCTAAACTTTATGCCTCTGCACTGCCACTGTTATCTCAGCGCTTCTCTGGAAGTCAGTAATGACTTCCTATATCCCATGTAGCACCGATTAATTGGTCTATAAACTCTCTGAGGAAACACTTCAGAAAGGAAACACAACCAAACAGAGCATGTGTTTGCAGTATTATGTTGCCCTCTTGAACTCAAAGGCTTTTACTTTCTTTTCCAAGTCAGCGAGCCCCAGATGGATCAGTATTAGGTCGAATTTGAGAAGGTTTTGTTCTCTAATCTGCATACATATTTGGATTGGAAATGATTTAGAACAATGGTTTTATCTGTCCTGTAAGTAGGAAGATAATGCTACAATGAGTGCAAACGATGATCTTTATTAGGTATAAAATTAGGCTTTATTCTTGTTATCATGAAGTCATGGTTCACATACTATCCTTTATTTGCAGCTTTTAATCAGACATCAAGGTCATCTTCGGCTGTTATCACCTTAAAAATCCCATTTCCATACTTACTGTAGGTCAATTGATCGAAACAGGGCTCTTTTGATTACTACTGAACAAACTCTAGTGGTCAAAAGCTCTAGAAAAAACATAGTAAGTCCACTTTGAGGTAAGGTTAATTGCTCAAACAATAATTTTAACTTATTTTCACACAGTTTGTACAGTTCTTACACTTTGCTCACTGCAGTGGGGTTTGAACCTGTGACCCCCTGATCCGAACACCTACAGACAACCCACTACGCCACACGCCTCCCTCACTATATCTGATATCAGTTCGAAAAAGCCTCCAAGGCTGTATTAAAAAGAACATTTTCCGTTCAACCGTCTACTGTTGTGAAATTGTTGTTGCTTGAGCTGTTGCACAACTCTACTCTCAGGCCTGACAAAAAAGGTCAAGATATCAGTCAGATATCCTCAGTCTCTTTTGGTCAATATATCCAACTTTATCTTTAGGAGCTAACATTCGCTAACGTTAGCTAACGTTATCATTTCACAGAGTGACAGAAGCAGAAACTCACAATTCCTTAGAGATCTCAATTAAGATGATTAAGATCTAGATGTGAAATATAACTTAAGGAATTCTCACTACAATTTCTGTCGGACAGTGCTAATTTAAAGCTACAAAGCACAGGGCTGAACAGCTGACGCTAGATTCTTATTTGACTGATACATCCCCCTGATGGTGCTTTTCAACACGGAAAAGACTAAATCCTTGCTAACCTTTTAAATGATGAATGATACAGAGTGGCATTTCCATCTCTTACATGCCAGCATAGGTTCAATTGGGTGAACTCACACATTTAATGTAAGTACATTTTTTAACTGGGGGATAAAAAAAGGCCCCAAAGAAAAAAGAAGGCCATTGTCTCTGCCTTAAACCCTGCACATGCCTCGTTTTACAACGTCTTGCGTCACATCCCGAGCAGTAAACAAAACCACTCTTGGCAGTTTTTGGCCTCTCCACACTTTGAGGTTAACCTCTGCGTGTAATTGGACCACAATCGTAATTGCAAGGGAGGATTACTCGTTAGTTTGACCACATTAGCCACTGGTAATTATTGAAGCTGCTGTATATTTCTGACACTTTTTTAGCACAGAGCTTAACACTGCCTGCTTGCTGTGTACCCAGTAAATTGCACCATATGCAACACGAATCTGCATTTACAGACTGTATTCATAGATCACTTGCCTTCCTCATCACATTTGCAAATAGCAGAGCAGAAAGCGACCAAGTTAAAGTAGATTCAGTCATTTGAATCATTGCATAATTAGTGCAGTATTGCAATGGAAAACATAACTAAGTAATAGTTACATTGAACTACATATCTTTGATGAAAGATGGGAAAAATGGGATGTGAAACACAGTCCATTACTAATGACCCTGTGGTAAGATCTGATAATTAATGTAGGTATGTATATTGATGTTGTGTTGGTTACTTGATAGCTATATAGTGGTGCAGAAACGAGTCCTAAAACCCGCAAATAACTTTTTACTTTTATAATTTTTAACACGTGCGGCTCCCTTGTCTCAAAGTCAGTGTTTTTTTTTTTAAATGTTTGTGGTTAGAAGTATGAAGTAAATTCTGTGGTTCACACAATCTGAAGAGATGTTCACGTTTTGTCCTCCAACGTCAGTGAATACACCCCTCGTGAATGTCCAACACATTTACGAGTCAAGAAAACCACGGTTGCTAACAAGTGACTAAAAGAGACCGTAAAACGTCATCACGTAGTTCGTTTATAGGCTAGCGTTACCTATTTACTTCAGTCGATTGCATTAACGCTTCAAAAATGTGGTGTTAATATGTGGAGATTATCCTGCTTAACAAAACATGTTAAGTATCATGAATGTGTATTTGCCACAGAGCTTATTGTATGGGCTGAAATCCAATGGCCAAATTCTATTGGATTTTATTGTTTTCAGATTTGTGGATTGTTATATAGATTGGTGTAAATTCTTACAATGCAGCAAAACAAAACAAAAATTGCAAAAATCCCTGACTCATAAATGCAGTATACAAAAAGCGACTAAGCAGTAAGATTTGATGCACAGCTAGATGCATTAACCTAGTATGATGAACTATCTGATATCAATAATCCAATCAGACAAATCTTTCACAGCTGACTTGTCTTACGATTACAATTGTTTCTCAAACACTGCAGTTAGCCCAAGCCGGCATGTCATGCGGAAGAAAGCAAATCTGTCCGAGTCACCCTGTGAAACGTAGGAGGAGAAGAGATCCAAATCTTATTCACCATCTGCTCCGCTGTGTGTTTGTCTGCTGCCTAAGTGAGGCTTTTTCTACACAAACACTGGAGACTAACAATGACAAAAATACAGCGCTTCACGTTACCGCCTGCCAAATATTGACCTAACGTCTGTTACACTCAGCACATTATGCTAAGGTGGGAAACTGGTAGCTCACTACATTGCTCAACTAAGCTGTAATACAAAGTGAGCTTTTAAAAAAATATATATGCAGGTGCATTGTTGCAAGTTGTTAAACATTTTGAAATAGTTTCTGTCCATTGTAGCATTATATTTCAGTCTTTTGGTTCGGGTAAATAAAGACTTTTCGTGGAGTGTTATTGATTAAAGAGGATATATTCTGCAAATGTTCAGGTTTCATATTTGTATTTTGTGGCTCTACCGTAACATGTTTAAATGTTCAAAAAAGGTGCTTTATTCTGCTCTGATCGGTTAGCTAGGCCAATCTCTGTTGTGATTGGTCAACCGCTTTGAGGTGTACAGGAGGGAACTCTGGGATGTTAGCCTTTGCAGACCATTTACAAGCACACAAACCTAAATAATCCACTACAGGAAATGGAAAACCCCAAAATCATAAAAAGGCCTATTAAACAATGGGGGAAATACAGACAACTAGCAGAAAAACAGAGTGGACTAAATTAAATGAAATTGAAAGTTTCAATTTCCTCCAACTCTCACAACCAATTTTGTTCCCCTTTAATTATCTTACAGAACCATTTCATTTTCCTTCTCATTTCCAGATAACCTATTTAATAAAGGAGGACTGAAATTGTTTGTTTTGAAGAAGGTTTTTCAGGAGGTGCATTATCCTTGCTAAAAGTTATTTCTTACATAATCAGCGGTTATTGAGCAGTAAGTTGAATTTTAAAAGCCTGTTTTTTGTCATTAAGGGTTGGCCGATAAAAAGCAGAGAAGATACTCCATTTGTAATGATATAAAAGATTACAGGGTTCATACACTTTTTCACCAATGACTTTTCCATGACTTCTCAATGACCTTTACCTCATTTTCCATGACCAAAACAAAATTACCACTGAAAATGGTTTATTTTAACATGGAACAGGAAAATAAGGTCTGCATATGAAACATGGTGTGCCTATCTAAAACAAATCAAGTAGTAGGCTTACTAGCTTCTACACGCTGAAGCAACTGTAGTCAGGGATGCAAACTCATCAGGTATGAAAAAGGTGACAAGGATCCGAGCCCCCCGACCCTGCGGAATATCGGCTTTAAAATGAGGAATAACAGATGATTTTAGCAGTCAAAACAACTAAAGCAGCAAGTAATAATAACAGAAATGCCAAAGAGTCACATCTAATAGAAATTTCATTTCATTTTCATTTCAAACCTTTATTTAACCAGATTGGTCCCATTGAGATCATAGATCTCTTTTTCAAGGGAGACCTGCAAATATATAAAAGCATTTATTTTAATTGTGTAGCAGTCAGTTTATAATTCTGGCAGCACTGTTGAGCATTTTGAAAATGTATTTTCATGCCTCTGTGCAAGGCTTAGTCTTTCAATCTGTATAGCCAGTGGTGTAAAGTAACTAAGGCTGCGGCCCCACGAGGACGAAAACGGCTAAACGCATAGGATTAACGCAAACGCAATCGCAAACGGCTTCCGTCCACATGCAATAATTATCCGGATAGTGTCTGCCCACACGAGACCGCTCCGTTTAGCTCCAACCGCTGGAGAAGCTGCAGTACATATGCAGGAGCCTCTACGTGGCGCTGTAACTTCCTCCACAAAAGCAGCGAAGAAGCATGGTTGTCATGGTTGCCCTTCTGTTTATTCTCCGCGGTGGGGGCCGAGGGAACCGGGCAGAGTTTTTCGCCAGTCAGCGTGTATTAAAGTTGAAATCTTCCGGACAAAATTATAAAAGTGCCGGTCAAAGGTCTTCTTTGTTATTTATTGAGCTTTAAAACAAATGAATAACGACTATATAATATAATGATAAAATACACGGAGCCTCTCTTTTTCCTCCCTCTCTTCGGACAGCGCCAGTGTCTGTCTCATGCAGCAGCTCATCCAGTAATCAGTGACCCGGCCGACTGTAAACATAAACATATTTATAACTAGTTTAGGGAGTTTGAGAGGTAATTAAAATAGCTAAGGGCGATGATCTGACTTGAAGTGTGTGTTTTGCTGCAGCGGGAGGAGCTGCAGGTGAGCAGAGCTGCGTGTCTCCGTCCTGTCAGATTAGACTTCACTCGCATTTAGGTCCATATCGAGAGAAAGAGAAATAATCTGAATTCAGGGTGCAGTTTACTTTGACGTGGGGGTGAGCAGCAGAGGTGGGGAGAGGCGGGGCTATTGCCTCATCATTATTGCTGTAGATGTTGCACAAACAACTGTAGCATGGTCAATAGCGTCCGGAGCACGATAGCAACTCTGCGATCCGCCATTGTTGTTGTTGTTGGTGGCGAAACACTTCAGCACTGGCGCGGGGTAAGCGGAGGTGAGCAGAAGAGGTGGGGAGAGGCGGGGGTATTGCGCAATCACTATTAGTGATCTGAAAATGTCCGTATAGGGCGCACACACGGAGCTGTTTGACCCCCCAGAGAGTGGCGTATGCATTTCTATCCACCTTGGGACCCGTTGTCGTTTCCTCAGTCGTTTAGTGCCATATTCGGTCGTCCTCGTGTGGCTGAACGGTCTATATGACACTAAACAGTAACGCAAACGACCGAATTCGTCCTCGTGGGGCCGCAGCCTAAGTTCATAAACTCAACAAGTACTATACGTGGGTACAATTTAGAGATACTTGTACTTTATTTAAGCATTTCAATGTTTTGCTACTGTATACTTCTACTCCACTACAGTTCAGAGGTACATGGTGTACTTCTACTCCTCTACAGTTCAGAGGTACATGGTGTACTTCTACTCCACTACATGTATTTAATCCCTTTAGTTACTTCACAGATCTGGATGAATGATGTGAAATATAATCAAGTGTTAAATCAGACTGTAGTTCCACCTGGAGTAAATCCACCAGCTACCCTGCAGTATACAAAGTCATTCAAACTAGCAGCACCTTTACCAGCTTTGAGAACACTTTCATGATCAATCATTATAAAACATATCATATATATTATTCTGAAATGGACCAATCTGCACAAGGACTACTTTTACTGTCGCTACTTTCACTATATTTTGATGAGAATACTTTTCTACTTATACTTGAGGAACATTTTGAATGCAGGACCTTTACTGTAACAGAGTATTCCTACACTCTGGTACTTGAGTACTTCTACTTTTACTCAAGTACAAGATCTGAGTACTTCTATTTTTACTCAAGTACAAGATCTGAGTACTTCTACTTTTACTCAAGTACAAGATCTAAGTACTTCTACTTTTACTCAAGTTCAAGATCTGAGTACTTTTACTTTTACTCAAGTACAAGATCTAAGTACTTCTACTTTTACTCAAGTTCAAGATCTGAGTACTTTTACTTTTACTCAAGTACAAGATCTGAGTACTTCTACTTTTACTCAAGTACAAGATCTGAGTACTTCTATTTTTACTCAAGTACAAGATCTAAGTCAGGGCTCGACATTATAAATGGCCCGCTGGCCCGGAAGCACTGTTTAGACACCCCGGGCCAGCATAACGTACTTTCCGCTCGGGCCACTAAAAATATTGCTTTAAAAAAAATATATTGTCCTGTGGTATTGGTATTTTGACAAGCAATTTTGTTAAATTGTTTCGTTTATTAACGCTACAACAACGACGGGAGCGCGCTCCTTCACTACAGACTACCTAATTCACCAAAATGTTTTTAATACCAGCGGTAACCGGTCAAGCGCCAGGGCAAAACACTTCAATCTTCAAATAAAAGAAAGTCACCGGAGGAGTTAAAGAAGAGTGACAGGGAGCATGAGAAGAAGAGGGAGAGAACGTTTCAGCTTGATCGATGGAGTTGGCTTCTAGTGGTGCAGTGACGCGTCCTAAAACGCTTTTATAATCTATCGATTAGATTTATGATTAGAAAATTATAAAAGTAGGGTAGACATGTGGAGATTATCCAGCTGAACAATACGTGCATTTATCAAACAGGTTTGTTTTCCACAGACCTTATTTCCAGCTATTTTCCAAAACCCTGTGGAGAAATCCCATTGCTTTTTGTGGAAGGAACCAGCAGCTTACTTCCTGGTTTTATGAGGCGTCACTGGCTGCACCTCTCTATATGATGCCAATATAAACAAGGTCTTCTGTCGGCTCTGTACATCAATGCCGACCTATGCTGACAAGTAAGTGAAGAGTAGAAAATATAAAGGTATTGGCTATAGGGAAATGTCCCATCAGTTTAGGATAATGAAGGATCTAATCTATAGCCATTACATTTCTAACTCCTAATGACAGGAAGGCAGAAAGTGCATTATACAAATAATAATACTCATAATAATAGCAGACATTTTTTAACAATGACCACAATATCATTATTTTAATAAACCAAATATGAACAATTGAGGGAAATGAGGAAGAACTGATGATTAAAATGTTGTAGTACTAGTAGTAATGTAGTTAGTGCATAAATTACTATAGCAACAAATGTGTTAATTTTCTTCATTATTAGTCGATGTTTTGGACGAATGCTCCGGGCCAGTGGTTACAATGGTGGGGCCAGTGATAATACAATTCCACCGGCCCAGAGGGCCAGTGGCATTTTACCCTTAATGTCTACCCCTGTAAGTACTTCTACTTTTACTCAAGTACAAGATCTGAGTACTTCTACTTTTACTCTAGTAAATATCTATACTTATACCACCTCTGTTTATAGCCTATGAAAAAAACTATTAGAAAACGAAGGCTAAAGCTAACGTTAGCAGATAGTGACAATGTATGCTAGCTAGCTAGCTCAACGATTCCTTAAATGATATTGCGACAGAAAAACTTTTCAGTTCACATCACGCTCTGCCGCTCCGACAGGGAGTCGATTGAACTCGAAGGGACTCCGACTGCTCTGAACACCTGAACGGCCGTTCTAACAGCTGTTCACCAGCGGTGCAGTCTGTGCCACAGTGACTCCGCACAGTTAACGAACGCACCGTAGCTAATGTAGCTGACCCTCATCCCGGAGCAGCAGAGTTCAGCCGACAGGCAGGAAGACTCGAGCACACAGCTCGCGCTTCATATATTAAAAAATAACACCATGCGCGTCATGATGGCACATAACAGCTCGCGACCGCACATTATTTCGGCAATTAGATCAAATGTAAATTATATTTGACGCAACTTTAGTTACATTTCCATGACTTTTCCAAAACTTTGGGAAAAATATTGTTTTCCATAAATTCTCCATGACTTTGCCAGGTTTTCAATGACCGTACGAACCCTGAGATTAATAAACATGAGGATTTTAAAGTGATATTGGGTCTATTGACAGATCAATAAATGAGGTAATTTGTCAGCTCAAATTCAACCTTTGTAAAAAAGGTCATCCTTACTCCGTACAACCTTTATGTGTTAGAAAAGGTTTTGATGTCAAGAATAACACAGTGGCAAGAGACCACCCCCTGCCAAATTCATTTTTTTTTAAATGACATTAACCAGCGTGCTCAGCTTCTCTTACCCGGGTGGTGGTGGCGAACAGGTACTTGTCTCGGAGCTGGAAGCTGTCGGCCTGCTCCAGGATCACCGTGCGGTTCTGTTCACTCTGGAAGAAGTCGGTGCTGCTGATTATAGTGGAGACACCCTGGGGCTCATGTCTCTGGACCAGCACTGTGGTGGGGGGGTCATAAGGCTCGACGCCCCTGTGATAGGGTGAGGAAAGATGAAGGAAATAAACGAGGGTGGAGGAGAGGGGTAGATAAGACGGAAGGGAGTTCAGAGGGGTGGATAAAGCAAGGGCAAGTGAGGCAGAAGGGTGAAGAAGGGGGAACAAAGAATCATTCTGTTAGGCAATTATTTCTAATATAAAATATTAACATTACTTTGTTTTCTTCCAACTTTATATTAAAACAGTATTTCTAGTGGTTAAGTAATGGAGTGCATTAGGCCCACATACAATTTCCTCTCATAGGGTTCCTCGTTTATAACACGTGTTTGTGAACATGCATTTCATAAACATTTTATGTCTCATCACCAAAGGATTTCTCTGAAGGTGTATTGAATCAGAATAAACATTGCCATTCATTTTCAAAAAATGCACACATTTGAACCAAAAGATGTATTCAAGCCATCGACTTCTGTCACACAACTTTCTGCAAACCATCACATGCCTTTTTGACTAGATTATGCTACGACGAAGAAGGTTAATTATCATTGGAAGGTGACACACAGTGACAATATTTTTGTATTTCCTATTCTCATATCCCTTAAAGGTCAAACTTGGATAAACCAAAATTGAACTGGGAGACAAAAATGTGCACAGATTTACTTTGTCCCTTTGAGCAAATTCACTGAGAGCAAAATGATATTGAAATCAACTGATTTCACCACACAATTACGCCATTTGAGATGCTGTTGTGAACTGTTAAGAACAAATCTCTCTTGGTCAAATCTTCACTCCAATTAAATAACAACTGTTAGAAAACACCTGGTTCCTTCCCAACAAGCTGATGGTACATGCCTGTGTACAGAAACACTGAACTACAACTAAGTAGGTGAATTTCAGCAAAATCCAATAGCACGATCTGCTGCCAAAACCAATTCACATATAATGTCCGACTGAATTGTTACACTGCCAGCATAGAGCACTGTGCTCCCTGTAGCAGGGCAACAATGGCCCAGTTGACCATTTTCAAAGTCAAAGCCAGTTTTAATATTTCCCATGGGCCACAAGGTTGTTCAGTGGTTAGCACAACAAGAAGCTTTGACACACCTCTTTTTCCTCCGTGAGGACTTTGCCTGTTCCCCCAGTGGTACGTTTCAAGTTTAAGTGGTGTGGTTTTTTTTCATTTCCCAGACATGGAGGGAATATAAACTGAGGCCCGAAAGAGATGTATCTTTGTTTAGGTTTGAAATGCAAAAGTATCCAGCATCATTTCCTTTAGATGTCTCATTTAAGATACCATTCCAGCTTGGATAACTTTACTCAGAGGTAAGAGTCTACAAAATAGGCACTGAATCCTTCTTATTAACCTAAAATAAGAATTAGTCTGTCTTTCATTCTTACAAAGACTGCTTTTTAGCTATAAAAAACGCCACATTTCAAGATGTTAAATGTCAGCACAAAATAGAGACAATGAGCATGTTTAAAACTAAAATGTCCCCATAGTCAAACTATTTGTGTCCACTAGTGCACAGCAAGGGTGTTCTGAAACGGTGGCACGGAGAGCCAGTCAGAATGAATGAAGGAGGTTCACTGGGTCTTATCGTCTGCCTTCCAAATCAGTGTGTTTTCCTCCAGAGTCTCGAGAGCTAAACAGAGAGAGCAGTGTGTTGGCTCGGCTCTGCCTCTGTGGCATTCTTTCAAAGGTCCTTGTTCAACTGATGGACTGTCTGGGCTTCATGAGTGCATGGAGGGCTATTCGCAGTCTGTCTCTGTCCCTTCCTTTAAATTAATGTCTGCCCCTACTAAACACTTCCCTAAACCCAATTCCTTCCTTGTTTTGGCAGTTTCTCATTTTCTGACAGCTCTGTTTGTCATTTGGTTAGTGTTTCCCTAAAATGATTTAGAAGGAAAATACTACCCATTTTAGATTGGACTGTCCACAGCCACATATTCTTTTTTTTAGTTCCTTATTCGTGACTGTGTTGCATGACTGGGAGTATAAGATAATAGGTCGCATGACAAGGTAAAAAGATAACATCACAAAAGATAATTTAACGAAGTATTGGCGCAAAGTATTGGCGAAAGTATTGGCGCAAAGTATTGGCGCAAAGTATTGGCGCAAAGTATTGGCGGCATGTATGGGCGCAATGTAGCGGCGCAATGCAACGCCGCGAGGTAACGTGCGAGGTAACGCCGCGAGGTAATGCCAATCACGAGGTGGCGTCACAAGGTGGCGTCACAAGGTGGCGTCACAAGGTGGCGTCACAAGGTGGCGTCACAAGGTGGCGTCACAAGGTGGCGTCACAAGGTGGCGTCACAAGGTGGCGTCACAAGGTGGCGTCACAAGGTAACAGCACAAGCTATCAAGTATCCCCACAAAGTATCGCCACAAAGTATCGCCACAAAGTATCGCCACAAAGTATCGTCACAAAGTATTGTCACAAAGTATTGACTTGAATAATAGGCAACAACGGCTCTCACGGCCGAATGTCAATTGGTCTGTTTTTAAAACAATTAAAAAACTTTACAAGGACACGTTGACTCGCACAGGCATATTTGCTCTTAACCTTTGTTAAACAGTGAACATTTTTTGCCAACCTTCCCGTGTATCCCTCTTTTAAGCCTAGCTGCTTCATTTCTCTCAGTGCATTTAAGTCCCTGCAGGATTTGTAGTGTTGTCTGTAATCCACATGGAAAAAGAGATTGTACTTCTCATTGTATGTACAGAGGATTTTACTGGGTCTGTCTCCTAGCAGTGAGATCAGAGGATTAGGAGTTGGGTGGGGGACGTACCAATCACAATGGTTTGCTTTTAAATGCATCCAGCAGCAGACTGAGAGTCAGGCTTGAGTTTCTTTGGCTTTCAGCACCCTAAGAATGATAGGCAGCATAACATTAGCACCCCATGCTAAAGCCAGAACAAACAAGATTAGACCCAAATTGGATAGAGCCATGGGGGAAAGTTTAAGATCAATCATTACTTGCCCTGCCTTTGTCCTCAAATCATTTGCAGTTACTTTTGGTTTGTGTACCAATGCAGTGGTGTAGCTTTAAAAACAGACTTAAACATATATTTGAGGTTGCTTTTAATTCTGTATAAATTCAACCTCCTATTTGTCAAAAAATGTGTTATTCCTTTTTTAAAACATTGGTGTGGCCTTACTAGAAATGTGCTTGCCAGGATGAGTTCCCTGGAGGCTTAAGAAATCTGAAATTTCAAGCTTTTATCTTATTAGTAGGTAAGCATATTTTTACATTCTGAAAATATATTTTGCCTAGCTGTTTTAAAGTAAAGCCATCTGAATTCATTAAAGATGGTGAAGCAAGTTGTCATTAATGAATGATGGAGAATGGTGTGTGTGCACAAATGTGGAGTCACTGAGGAAAGGTTTTGGTCTCTCCAGCCAATGAAACGTTCTTCCTCTCCAACTAATATTTCAACTGGTTTTAGAGCCACATTTAAACTTATAACTACATTAATTTGTTCCTTTAACTGATATTTTAACATTAACATTTCAGTGTTAACTGGTCAAATGAGCTTCCAGCTCTTCAACAGTTAGATAAACTACTTCATTGTTTCATTGTCAGAGACAATTTAACTCCTTTAAGGGCATCAAATCAAAACAACCATATTTAATGTTCTCATTATTACACCAGCTGGTTTTGTCTGCTTTCACATTTTTAGTTTTTTCTCTATTCCTTTGAATGCTAATAATTCACCTGACACTATTACACAACCTTTCAGGGATTTAAAGGGGCCCCACTATTCTCATTTTCATGTTCATATTGTATTGTTTGCCTCTACTGTGACATGTTTAATGTTCAAAAAGTGTTTTATCTAGGCCTTAGCCTATCATGAACAAAGTCCTTGGAGCTCTAACCAATAGAATTGACAGAGTTGCATAGTGATGTCATTACGTTACAGGAGTAAACAAAGGAGTTCAATCAAGGCGTTTCAGGCAGGGTGTGAGGGAAAGAAACTCCCTCTGTAGGTAACATTGGGTTCTATTTCGTCCCTACTGACCGCCAGAGGCTGTGCTTTTAGCAATGGATATGTTCATCGCACGCATGCGCAGTTCGAGTACCTAATAACAACAAAGTCACCTGTGACCCACGTGACTACGGCTACATAGGCCGGCGTCACTAGTGGATCGGTTCCTTTTCATCTTCTCGCTTCGTGAGAGTACCGCGGTTACATTCTTGTAGCCTACAGCGTTCAGGTTTGAACGTTTGATCTGAGGGATTTCTCTGCAAGCAGCTGGCCGCGTGCAGCTTCGCGACTGACAGTCCTCAACGGACAGGTTTGTGTCAACTTGTTGCTGGTGACGGCTGTGTCCCCGCACCCTCTGCCAGCTAAGTTGTCCTGATTGCTGTCTTATTTATTGTTTGGCTTAGACTTTCTGGTGACATCCTCTCCCATAACGTTGCCCTTATTATGCTCTTTTGAAAGTTCTGCTTGTGGCGTTGTGCCCGAGCTATCATTAGCATTGGAGTCCCAGCTTTAGCTGCGTCTCTCATTCAATTTAGTATGGAAAGCCCAGTGTGCCATATTTTGCCTGTTTTTTGTTTAGATGCAGAGAGTAAGGTAAGTACTGGCCATAGTTACTACTGTAACTACGGTCCTAGGCCATGCACTGGCCATGGTTACTACTGTGACCATGGCCTACGGTTTTATGCGGGCTGTTCTATTCCATAGAAGCTAATTATCAGGTCTTAACATTGTGTTTTGACTTGGTTGCTTGATTGTTAGCAGCAGCCGCTTGGCTAACACCTTGCATGTACTGTTAAGCTTCATTAGTAAACTCAGCCGGTGAGGGCAGTGCTTTCGCTCCCGCTCCCGGTAACGTATGGTTTTGATTGCAGTAGCGCTATATTGTGGTATTTACTGCTCCTAGTACTATTCTCTAGTCTACTACTACTGTACTAGGATGATATGCAGAGAACAATCTTCACTGTGTGTGCTGTGTGCTCTGCATGTGTGGCCATTAAAGAGGATTTCATCCTCCCAATATTATATTATCTAGGGTGCAGCCGTTGGCTGACACTTTTAGGCACCGGCCACAGTTACTACTGTAACTACGGTTCTAAGCCGTGTAAGTACTGGCCATAGTTACTACTGTAACTACGGTTCCAAGTCGTGTAAGTACTGGCCACAGTTACTACTGTAACTACGGCTCTGAGCCGCGTAAATACTGACCATAGTTACTACTGTAACTACGGTTCTATGCCGTGTAAGCACTGGCCATGGTTACTGCTGTAACTACGGCTCTGTGCTGTTCTCTTCTTTAGAAGCTAGTTGTCTGGTCTTAAACATTTGTGTTTGACTTGATCTCGCTTGATTGTTAGCAGCAGCCGCTTGGCTAACGTCTTGCGTGTACTGTTAAGCTTCATTATTAACTCAGCTGGTGAAGGCAGTGCTCTCGCTCCCGGTAACGTATTGTTTTGATTGTTAGCAGCAGCCGCTTGGCTAACATCTTGCATGTTTTATTAAAGCTTCTTTATTTAAACTCAGCTGGTGAAGGCAGTGCTCTCGCTCCCGCTCCCGGTAAACGTAGTGTTTTGATTGTTAGCAGCAGCCGCTTGGCTAACATCTTGCATGTTTTGTTAGAGCTTCTTTATTTAAACTCAGCTGGTGAAGGCAGTGCTCTCGCTCCCGCTCCCGGTAACGTATTGTTTTGATTGTTAGCAGCAGCCGCTTGGCTAACATCTTGCATGTTTTATTAAAGCTTCTTTATTTAAACTCAGCTGGTGAAGGCAGTGCTCTCGCTCCCGCTCCCGGTAAACGTATTGCTCTGATTGTTAGCAGCGGCCGCTTGGCTAACATCTGGCGTGTTCTGCTTCGTTGTTTAACTCATCCAGTGAAGGCAGTGTTTTTCGCCCCCGCTCCTGGTAGACGTGCTGCTTGATTCTTAGCAGCAGCCGCCTGGCTAAGCTGCCCCGTTAAGCTTCTTTATTTAATCCAGCTAGGTGAAGGCAGTGCCCTCGCTCCCGCTCCCTCTGCCGGTAACGTGGGTGTAGTTACATCCCTCTCTGTGTTCGGCGAGTAGGAGCATTGCTCTACTCTTTCCGTTCAGCAGGTTAGCTGGGGAAGGCTGTGTTCTCGCGCCCACTCCCGGCTACGCTGCATCCGGCTACCTATAGACTGGCTCATTCATGTAGCGCCTGTATGGCTTCTCTTGAGCCCGAGGACGGCCATGACCGCTGCCCCCCTCTGCCTTGGCCTCGAGCATTTGAGGGAGGGTCTCACGCAAAGCGCCTGAATGAGCTGGAGATTCATGCCTCGGGCGCTCAGAGTGGCTAGAGTCGCAGAGGTGGCACCTCTCCTCGTCACAACTTCCTCCAGCTCAGTCTGACCGTTCCCGGCGACTTGATGGAGGGATGGCTATGGGTTCACCCCCCAGGTAGAGGGCTAGAAACAGGCTGTCCTCTAAGGTGGGTCGGTTAGCTGCCGTCATGGAGCAGACGAAGTCTCTCCTGTTGGCCCTTCAGCCAGGGTGCGGGGGCCACTAGCTTGCCACCTGGCCCTCCTTCGGTTGCCACACCTCTACTTGAGGATGCCATGTCGCTAGCGGCTCCGGACAAACCTCTTCTATGAAGGGGGGGGCGGGGCCCCGCTCACCCCCGAGGAGGCTTCCCACTCCTCTGCTCAGAGCTCTCTGCAGGGCACAGAGGACGCCTTCATGGCGGCCATTATTCGTGCAGCCCTGGTACGCTTGCAGCTTCAGGTTCCGCAGGCCGACTCGGCTCAGGCTAGCGCCTTTTTCAGGCATAACCCTGCCCCTTTTCACTCCCACTGTTCCTCCTTCAGAGGAGTACCTGAGGGAGCTCCATGCAGGCGGGAGAGACACCAGGGCCCTCTCCCACTCTGCTGCCAGGCAGGATCCGGCGAGGGTGGGGCTGGGTCGCTTGCCATCCATTGAGCCTGCCATCGCCTCCCCGATTCGGGCTCCTGATGCCAGGTGCCCTCGGCCTCAGTGCAGGGTCACAAACGAGCTGCTCTGTCGGGCCTACGATACAGCGACACGCATCTGATACTGGCTTTCTCTACCTCTCTGCAGCAGGCGCCGGCTGAGCCTTCTTTGCTGGGCCTCAGTGATGCATCACTGTAAGCCTTTGCCCTAATGTCTAGGGAATGGGGATGAGTTATGTCCTCATTGGTGCAGACTCGTCGGCTGATTTCCCAGCAGCAGCTCAGTTACTGGGCTGTCTGTACTTCCGACCCTTGGGTGGTTTTCACCTTAACCCAGGGGTACGAACCGCAGTTCCGGCCCCTAGCCTTCGGCCGGCCAAAATGACAGTCGTCAGCGATCCGGCAGAGGCCCTAGCTCTGGCCCAAGAGTTGTCCGTCCTTCTGTCCAAGGACGCAATCGAGCCAGTAGACCCTCTGCTTAGCCCAGGGGGTTCTACTCGGCGTACTTTCTCGTGAGCAAGAAAGTCGGCAGATTTCGCCTGATCTTGGACCTCAGAGGAATCAACAGATTCCTGAAGGTGCTGCCACTCTATATGCTGACCACAGCACATGCACAGCCGTGGAATTGAGGGATGCCTACTTCCACGTGGGCCGGGCAACATGGTGCCTTATATTCAGTTCCTTCGGCCCTTGGGCAGGCTGCCTCCGCCATTGGGCCCTTGGGCCCGCTGGCGTTGCGCCCCATGCAGATGTGGCTGAACAGCCTTCACTTGGACGCCAAGTGGCACAGGCGCAGGGAAGTTAGGGTGTCGCAGCGTTGCCTCCACTCTCGGTCACACTGGAGGGGCAGGGCCTATCTTCTGATGGGCGTGCCCATGGGCGCCATCCCATCCCGCCAGGAGACCGTCACCATAGGTGCAGGCAGTGGCGGCGCCAGACTATTTTTGTTGGGTAATCTATGGTAGGGCTAACCCATACAGTGGTGGGGCTCAAGTCAGTATTTGTAATGTAATTACATACACGCTATATCGCACCCTTTGACAGTGAAACGCCACGTGTGAGACTTTTATTAGTCTCCTTTTATCAGCTAAATTACATCGAGAGCAACAGGTGTGAGTTAAACAATACAATAGCCTATTCTGCTCATTCCACGTTGTTACAACATGCTACGCAGCGGCAGAAACAAGAAAAGTTGGCATATAGAATTGACACAGAGAGAGAGAGAGAGGGAGGGAGAGAGACAGAGAGAGAGAGACGGACACAGACACAGCACACAACAGGTGGCCTGTGTTTCTATTTTCATACAAAACACTTTTTCAAATGACCCATTATTACAAAATATATTCAAAACTCACTATTCACTCTTCAGGTGGGTCGTGTGACTCTGGCACCTGTTCGACTTGTACCTCAATGCGAGGTTGTTTAAGAACAAATCTATCCATCCGAAATATACAAATAATCCTAGAAGTTCTGCTGTCTGTCTGCAATTTACTCAGCGCGGGTTTGGGGACTTTTCACTGAACGTGACGAATCGACGTATCAGTAATGCATGACGCAGCAGACCCAACGATTCATTGCTCTGATTGGCTGTAGGTCTATTCAAATTGCATTCGGAGGCATTTTGATCTGACCGCGGCCGCACTGATATTATAACGCGAGAGAATTTTCACACCTTTAGTGTATAAAACTCCCCCACTACTTAGACTATTCCGTCTAAGCATAAGCCCGAATGGTCTCAACCATATTGCGTCAGTAACGTGCACTTGTTGTTACAGGAGGATCAGTTTGTGTGTTGTGGACACGACCGGTAGATTTTCGCAATCCGTGTTCTCAACATGCTTACTTTAACATACTTTTTCATGGTCGGGCTAAGGTAGGGCTACGCCATTTCTTGGTATAGCTGTAGCCTACCCCAGCCATACCCTGGCGCCGCCAATGGGTGCAGGTCTCTCAGGGTGCGGTGCAGTACGGCAGGGCAGGACCGTTCAGGCTCAGTAGTCTGCCCAGGAGGGTGCACGCCATGCCAACGTGCTAGAGCTTCGGGCTGTGCAGCTTGCACTCACGCACTTTCTACCCCTACTGGGGGGGCAAGAATGTGCGTGTTCCTTGGGACAGCAGGTACGCTGTTGCCCAGACAGCAGTCCCTTCTAGACAGTGGGCGTTCTCACTCCACTCTGAATTTATGTGGCTGCTATTTCTGCCCGACATATTCGGGTCGACGGTGCCACGGCGGGGTGCCACAGGTCGGTGTCCCACTTCCTGAGAGGGGCTTTACGGCAGCATCCCCCTAGCACCCCGAGGGCTCCGGCTTGGGACCTGCCCCTGCTGCCCCATCATCTCCTCCCTTCGAGCCCCTGGCCCAGGTGGAGCTTAAGTGGCTGTCCTTAAAGGCAGCATTTCTGCTTTCCATGACCTCAGGGAAACGAGTTGGAGAGCTACATGCCCTCTCCGTGAGCAATACATGCCTGAGGTGGAACTCCGATGGCTCGGGTGTTGCCCTCTGGCCGAACGTGGCGTTCCTGCCCAAGATCTACAATGCACTGAACATGATCACAGTGAGGTGTGGATGTGGATGTGTGCGGGCAAACTTTGTTTCCGTGATCTGTCTGAAGGTGCTTCCATCGAGCACAATGAAAAATGCATAGAAAGGAAGCTAGTGATATTTATTCAAACTAAAACTCATCCATCAGCTCAGTCTGTTTTATTGTTCAGTACTGTTTTGAAATGTCCTCTTTTTGCCAAAATCTTAAGCACGGCCTTGTAAGCCAACTGCTTTATTCAATTTAAAGTAAAAGACTGCTGAAGAGTTTGGCATAGAAAAGGGTACGAAATCCCTGATTTCATTGTCTTGCTGTTGGCAACAGTGCAGTACGAAAGGCTCTAAAAGGAAGGCTACTTCCACAAAAAAAGTATAGCTTTTTTCAAATTGGGTTAAAGCAGACTATAAAATCCACTATTTTGAAACACAGTAAGAGTGAGGTGTCCTTTTGTTCAGAGGGCAGAGGTACTGGTCTTTTGATGTTGTATTACAAATCATTCACACAGCAGACAAACTAGGTTTGACTGAAATGACTCTTGGCGTAATAAGGTACAAGGCTAATGTTAACATTTTGCACATAACTACTTACATTTATATTCACAGCGTTAAACAGAGCATAAATATTGGATGAAGCAAAATACTTGTTGTCATGTTTCCAAAAGTACCATTGATTCCACTTAACGCGTAGGGAGAACCTATATAACTGCCAATTTGGAGCAATATCTATATGATGCCATACATAAACTGAATAAAAGATGTAATACAGACATCAATCATTTAAATAAACACATGATGTAGCAGCATTTTATTATATAATCCAAGAGCAAGAATTCAAATGCATATGGTAGTCTCCGTCTTTGGTGGTCTCTCATCTCAGTTTTATATAAAGTCAGTATTCTTTCATTCCCCGTTTGATATAAGTCTGCTCATTTTCAGGTTCAAATGTATATGTTGTGCCTCTACTGTGCTTTAATGTTCAAAAAACTCTTTATTTTTCTCATACTGCCTGTGCTGCAGCAGCTCTTTTCACCCTCTGTCTGAAACCAGAGCCCAGTCTGCTCTGATTGGTTAGCTGGCCGGCTCTGTTGTGATTGGTCCACCCCTTAGCGATCCTTAGCCTATTATGTACGATGTGTTTGAGCAATAGCCAACAGAAGCGTGAGTGTTACATAGTGATGTCACTAGAAGTAACCAAAGAGTCAGGAGGCTTATCAGTCAGGAGAGTGGGTGGGAGGTAAAATGTATGAACAGAATCGAAAATCTTATGAAAAACATTATGAATACTACTTGATAAAAATGTGTCTAATATTTGAGCCTTTTTCTTTTTGCACAACCCGCCAGGGTGAAATGGACTTGGTATAAGATAAAAATGAATATGTTCTTATTGATGTGCTTGAATCATTTAGATGAGTCAGCTCCTACAGCCGGTCCAATAATGCTATAATGGATCTTTAGATCATCATCACACTGATCCTGGCATGATTTAATGAATCAATATCGGCTGAAATACAGCTGATAAAAATACAATACTTTCTTTTCTGAACTCAACAATGTTATGTCCTCATCTTAATGTCCCTATCCGCTCTCCTTCACTCCTCTTTGCATATACAAGTGAACATTTGGTTTGAATATGAAACATTATTTTTGAGTGACTGAGTTCTGACACAAAGGTATAGTCAAAATGCAAAGATGGGCTGAGCTTCAACACTGACAAGTCTTTTTATCTTATATGAAAGAGAGGCAACCATTTTAGCTTTAAATCATAGCTTTCGCAGAATACAATTGACTTGCAACCAACAACAGCTTATTATATATTTATTGTGTGAGTAACGTGATTAAAGGGAATGTTTCTGAGGTAAAAGAAGATCCACTTTGTAAAACTGTTGAACAACCACGAGTTGACCAGGTGATTTTGCAGTTCAAACATCTCTAGCAGACTAGCACTATTTTGTCTCTAGCTGACTCGACCTTTAATGTCAGGAGATATTCTCCAATTAAACCTTCAGTCAGATCAAATCAATCTTTTAAATATGTCAGATTTAGTGTTTTCAGCCAGGACCTCCAGTATTTTGATCTTGTAGCTTTTGAAAAAGCGTAGTGGTCAATATTATAATAATAAATGTTTAATCTTATTTAATTTAGGGTTAGGGTTAGGCATATACTAAAAATTAAAATGATTCCGATCTGGATGGAGGACTACAAACCTGACCAAGACATCGCTAGTGTTTCAAGTAGTCTTGAATATGTAATTCCTGATATTATTCACACGACTTGCTTTGCAGTTACATTTCTCACACCCCTCTCTACTTCTGCTAATGAGAGGTGTGACGGTGAGAAGCCATCACTTCTGGGCTTCAATGTAGAGTATAACCGCTTGATGTTAGGCTTTGACATTCATGTTCATATTGATGCACTGATGAAATATAAACAGCCTACAGAGGAGGGGCGGCTGGTTCTCACTGTGATCCAAGATTATATGGATCACCTTTGATCTCCTCTGCTGCCGAAGCTAAGAGAGTTTGTTTCTACTTTACTTCTGTGCAGCTGCTGCTGCTCGAGCACTACAGGAAATGAACTGGAGGGCTGAATCAGGTCTTGTAAAAAGCACATCTTCTTTTCAGATCACTTTGAAGGGTCTCTTCATGGTTCGTCAAGCAAAAACATAACAAGGACGTGACATCATATTTTCTCAATCAGCTTGTAACTATGAGAAATGCTACATGAACGTGTCCAAAAAGAAACAGCTGTTTTGTTTTATTATAATTGTATTTGTTCCTTCTATGCTCTTCTGACTGGTTTAAAGTGGATAGACTCGCTTTGAAAAGGAGATGTCAAATACATTTAAATTCAGATTAAAGGTCAATTCCATTCAATGATCATTTGCTGATCCGTCAATTTTCCTTGAGAAGAATTAGTAGGGCCACTGTAGGAGCTCTCACTCACAGACGGAAAGAATTTGAAGTGAACATGAACCACATTAGCTTTAAGGTCTGGGGCCTCATTTATAAAGGGATATACGCTCAAAAAATGGCGTACGCCAGTTTCTACGCAATGTTTGCGATTTATAAAATACTAACTTGACGGGAAAATGTACGGTCCTCCACGCAAACTCTAACCCATGCTAAGCACAAAAACGGGAGAGACGAGAAACTGCGACACCGTTGGCAGAAGGAAGAATGGAGAGAAATATGTGGAAATAATACCATAAATAAAACGTTACCTCTCATTCATCATATATGAATAATTCATTTTCACAAATTGGTTAAAGCCAATCTTAAAATGATTAAACAAACGCCTGTTTGCAACTCCTCAGTGCACACAAAAACATAACTTGGAGAAATAAATAAATACGGATATGTTATTTAAAACCACCTCGAATATGTGGTGTTAATGTTATGAAATGTTTTCTCATAAATGATGCGGTAAGCAGGAGGACAGAATTACGTCTAAACTGAATTTTTGAATTTTTTTGAATTTCTATAGGTTGTAGATACGAGCATGGTTTTATATACTATCATGGTTAATCATGTTGTATGCCGTTTGTCAAGACTTGATAAGTCGCTCGTAAAACACAGGAAGTATGGAAGCTAAGAACACCATATGTGGTAAATTGTACTGCTAATATAACAACACATTAGTTGTATTTCCTTTAACTGGTGGATATAGAGTTGCTGCGGGGAGGGGGGGGGGGTTGAGATGCAAAGGCTTCGGTGGAGATGCTGCGCACAGCTGATCGACAGCTGGGACACAAACCACCAAATACAAAACAATAATTCAGATCCAGTCGTCATGACTCCACACCGGGGGGATTCCCCGATCATTTCTTACAGTTTCTCATCAAGGGGGTGTCTCCTGTCCCGGGTACAAACACACTGCCTGAGGAAGGCTATGTGTATTCTTTTTGTCATTAACTTTTTTCGGACCACTTATTTATTTATTTTGGTGAAGATCCGACCTCCATGCTGCTACTCTGGTTCAAACTGCATCCACCAAACAATATGATTTATCTCCACCTTCCCAAAATAACCAAAATCTTATAACGGTGTGAGATGTCTTTTTTAGCTGTTCTGTCGTCATTTCCTGCGATCTTCTTCATGAAGTCAGACACAATGAATGAATGAATGGGCGTTTCTTTGACTATATGACCAAATATGGGCGTTACGTGAAGCCCGCAAAAGCTGCACCGCATTTCGAGTCGATTGTGATTTATAAAAGGGAAACCGGCGTAGGAAGTGCCGTACGCACTTTCCTCGCCGAGACGCAATGTTTGGTGAATCGGAAAATTTCGGAACATTTCTGTACTGTACCTATTTTTTGGATTTCTACTACGTAAGCAACCTTCCCACGTGAATCCTACGCACGGCGTTATAAATGAGGCCCCAGGGCCTGTTGAGCAACTCAAACAATAAAACCATTTACTTCCCTTCCCAGAAACAGAAATATGATCAACATTGAAACAGACATCAAATTAATCAAATATGTCCGCGATTCTATTTTCAAGGTTGTGTCACTTAAAACCACCTTTGAATAACTTTTTTAATGGAAAAAATGCAATCTTCTGCAGCTCGGAATGGGTGGAAATGTGTTATTCCTTTATATCGTTTTTTGAAAAGTTGATGGAACACTGCAAATTTGGCAGAGCTTTTGACATTAATAGGAGGTTGTGTCTAAATAAAAATGATCCTAGATTTGCAAAATAACTGTCAAAGACAGGCCACCAGCTCCAACCACTGAACTAAAAATGTTAACGTTAAAATTGAGGGTTAACATCTGAACAAAATCGTTTTTTAGCCTAGATTCATAATTAATGGGGTGATGAGTTGCTGCATTTTTGTAGAAGTGAAAATCCTTGTGCTGCCATTAAGCAGCTCACTGGGATCCTTATTTAACGACCATTCAGCCATAATTTAACAAAGAAAATGTGAGTATTTATCACACTTAAGCTTATGGGGACAGAGTTTGCTAGTCATTTAATGCTGACTGGAAACATACCTATTCAGAGATCCTGATTTAATTGATATTTTCTGAAAGGTTGTATATCCCCTTTCCTCCATACATGTATACTGAGAACAGCACAGAGTTAGGGACATTCTTTAACATTCAGGATACACACTTGTGAGCTGAGACAGCGGTTGTCTTACCAAAAGTAGGTCTTCACGTGTTCTTGGATCAACACCCATGTCTCCCCAAAGTCGTCCGATTTCCACAGCTACAGGGGGGGAAGAGAGAGGGAGGGGGGGGGGGGGAAGAGGAGAGGGGGATGGTGTACTGTAAAAATGTAGGTCATGCTCATTCTTTAGTTTTGGCTCGTGCACATGTTACAAGAAGAACACTGGAGAGCCCCGTTTCTGCTATTGTGCTTGAATCAAGGAAACCAAAAAGAGCTTCCGTGGACAAATCTACGCAGCCAATAGTTGCTTCTCTTGGTAACTGCATAAGTCGAAAAGGGTATTTGTATTTTTAAATGTTAAGTTTCTCATATAAGATTTTAACATAAAATAATAACGTCTGATGGTATAATAATAATAATAATAATAATAATATATATATTATATATATGATAATATATTTATAAAGCGCTTTTCCTGGTGCTCAAAGCGCTTACAGTGTAAGTATAGAAGTTGGAAAAAAGTCTATTGAAGAATAGTGAATAAAATGCAGAAAGACAGCGCACCTTTCACACCTTTAAAGCAGTCTCGTGAATTTTGATTTATACTGAATTCTCCTGTGTCATTCACATATAAGATGCAGGGTGGAGTCGGTACCTGTTTGTTTGGATGGGAGCTGTCGTAGCCGAGCACCAGGTTGAAGGATCTGCTGTGGAGCAGCAGGTCTGTGGGTTTGAAGGGCAGAGAGAAGCCCTGCACGCTCTTACAGAAGTCAAAGGTCTTCCACAGGTAGTTGTTGGTAGAGTCCACAAAAAGGTACTGAAGAAGAAGAGAATACAAACTTTAACTCACGACAAGACATTAAACATTATATCTCTGAGAAACCAGCTCGTGGTTTCTCCAAACCACGATTGGTCGTGCTTTTTACAGCGCTACGGCTTCCACAGATGACATTTTGTTATGGATTTGTTGTCAAAGCACTTCAGATATTCATTGCTATCGGGATGTTAAGAGCATTCCATGGAATATAACAAAAAGTGTATCTCGAGCCGGTTTCTCAAACTTACCTACCCCACCTTTAAGGCACATTTTTTTTTTAGAACAAAGTCTAAATGTTGTTAATAAAGGTAAACCTTTCAAGATTAAAGTATGAGTCTACGGAACACAAGTTACTGGCATTAGTGAATAAACTGAAAGTTTGACTTAATTCTCAACGTTTCAACTCATATATTCAAAATCTCCCCAAAAAACATCCTCATTTACCCCCACCTTTTGCCTGGCCTTGATAATCTTTCGTATCAAGACGTATTTAGTTCCTGTAATCGTGCCTCGGGATGTTTCTAGGTGCATACTTACTTACCCACCTTTAATTGATTCACATCATCCCAAAATGTATTTTAAAATGCTACAGAAATCCTTCACACCAAGTCAAATCAGTTGATATGCATTTCAACCCTAACCCTTGTTTTCATACCACACTGCCTTTATTACATAGCTGATTAAAGTAGATCCTAAGCACCCCTATAAACTGAATCCAGATTCAATTTACGATTTAGAATATTATGGTGGCCTAAATATTAATTTAAGAGATACTGATAAATGTATAACCCCATGAGCACATATTCCCCTGTCCTTTTACTTACAAAGTTAGATTATGTAACGGTAATGTGCTAATCGTACTGTTCTCAGCTCGCTTTGATGTGCTGTGTCATTGTATTCTCAATGCCACTCAATAATGTGTAGGCATGGAACAGCACACTGCTACCTTACAATTAATATATCCTCTAGGGCGATTCCAAGCCTGTCATTCAGACATTATTAAAATAAAAAAACTCAGAATGTTTGGGTTCTTTAAGAAAAAAAGTGGCTAATAGCCCTAGCTATATAGTTTGAACATTAAAATGCTGGAAAACAAATATTTTGTATTGCATTAGGTTCTGATGTCCTGATTTGTAGTGCGCATTACAGTATAAACTGCAAAAACATTGGATCCTAAATGTTCCATTATTCAACTCAAAAGCATGTTTTTGTTAGACCCTCCCTGTCTGGTTAACACCCATGTCTTTGAAATGCCAACCTTAAGCTTGCTTTTATGAATGTGTTTTCTCTTCTCTGATGACCACTATGACATTATCAGAGTTATTTGTACAGTGTGAATAGTAGTAACCATGACAAGTAAGCCAAACTTTGTGTGTGAAATTGGTAGTGTGTCACTCAATATACAGATTCAAAACTAAACATTTTCAAATCCGTCTTGTGAATTTACACAGTGATTCCTGTTTGGTTGATATGAGAAAAGCTCTGTCAAAGTGTAAGACTGCTCCATTAAGCTCATTAAGTTCAGAAGACACAAGTTACTGAAGCAAAAGTGTGCTTAAGGGTTTCTTAGGTGCTCCATCGAAGTCTGAGTGCAGTGTTGCGGTGGAAAGCTGAGGTGCCAGATCACTAATGTACAGGGAGCTTTGCTAATTCAGTCCCACCGGGAATAGAGGCTGTTCAAGTGTTCACAGAGGTGCAGTATACTGAGTAATAACTAGGAAGCAGTTCAAAAACATTAACTTTCCTCTGTTCGGAAGTTCTATTAACAGGACTATATTAAGCTAGGTTGTGACTAAATCTACATTTATATTTAAAATATTCTAAAAGTAGTATTTCTATCAGGGATTGGTTCATTTTGTAATGCAGAGCAATTGCAAATGTGTGAATGTTTAACTTTCCTAGAATACATTGATTGAACCCATTTATGAGCATTGAGAAGATATGAGAGCTATTCTTTGAGTACTACCAATGTTGGCTTCAATCCAATCAGCAGGGTCTTGGAATTAAACTTGACTTACCCTTATCACTACTACAGGCTATCTCAAATACATCGTTAAACAGTTAAGGAAATAATCTATATTGCTTTCTGTATGAGTTAGATCAGAAGAAAGATACAACTGTCATGTTTGTGTACGTGAGTATGGAGCTGGAGCTAGCTTAGCTTAGCACGACAAAATAACATTTAAAGCTCATTGTTTCACCCATCTCAATTCTTCAAACTGTTGATAACAGAAATGTAAAACAAACTGTTCATAAGTGAGCTTTATAGAATGATTTCTATCTCTGAAGAGCACCAGGGTAGCTTTTGCCACATAGTTTGAGTTTTGATGCTAAGATAGGCTAATAACATCCTCCCTCCACTACCACAAAGACATGTAAATGATAAGGATCTTCTCATGTAGCACGTCGTGGAAAGAAGTTAAATAAGAGTATTACTTCAATGTTTCACATAATGTGAAAGCTAATGACCAATCCAATAGCATACTATGGAATCATAGTCAGGAAACACCCATGTGATGTTTAAAATCACTAAGTCTTCAGAATTTGGTCATTCAAGCTACTGACATTATGGATGAGATCAATGTCCAATACAAAGAGAGTTTAGTTTCTAAACTATTGTGTGATCAGGTGCATTTCAGGTCAGCTTCTGACTCACTTCACTGATACAAAGAACAACTGGCCAAACATGGTGAAGCTTTGTAAACTAGATTCTTGGACTTCTGGTGCTTTCTGAGATTATCCACAGACCCATTGGGGATCCTGCTCTTTGTTCTTTCTGCGTAACCTATATTTGTACAGCACCATCGCTTCATCTGTTTACTTCCTCTCCTCCACTACCCCCCCCCCCTTTGCTGTACTCTTTCATAGTGAACCCACCTGAGCCCGACAAATGTCACGCCTGTGAAGCCATGCGTGTTATCCAAACACAGAGATGTGGCTTTTATGCTGTGTTCCCTGCTCTTCTGGAACACAGTAGCTAATTGGTGAAAGATAAAATCCTGTAATAACGATACAGAATTCTAATGATCATGAATTGCCAACAAAGAACAATGGAAGGCTTCAGGCCACCTTATCATTGTTAATATATGTATTTCATGTGAACATATGTTGTTCGTGTTAATACTGTGAGCCATGCACATCCTAATTAATATTTTACTCATTTCTGTTTGACACTACCTCTTTTAAAATCTGGACACCTCTCCACTTTAAAGTTTTAATATATTGTATTTTTTTAAAGATTTGTTTTGCCAACGGGGGGCGGACTCCCAGAACATGGGCCACACGCTGAAATTTATATTTATATTGCGTGTTAGCATTTTTAATGTTGCAGTATTTTTTTCAAATATCTTTTTTATAACTGTTCTAGAATTGCCTCTTTTTTTACGACTTATTTCCTCTTACAGTGTTTATGTATGCAACTTAACACCAAAGCAAATTCCCTGTATGTGTAAACCTACTTGGCAATAAACCTGATTCTGATTCAATGTGGTGGTATGAGCATATGACAATGTTTGGTTTCCCGCACATTTCCTGTCAGCGTGTAGGGGGTTTGAATGAGGTCCATTTGCATAAACTACTCGCATTTTAAAGCTTCACTTTAGGCTAAGCTAAAATTGCTTTTAAGGTGAAGGACTGCATCAGCAGTGATGTACCTGAACGCGTTCAATGAACGATCGTTCATGAACGCGTTCATATTTTGGGCGAACGTGAACTGAACGTACTGTATTTCCGCTAGATGAACGTAATTGAGAACGCGTTCATTCTCAGCGCTGTATAACGGCGTTCAAAAGTGCGTTCATTCTCAGCACTGTATTATAACGGCGTTCAAACGTGTGCCAGATTTCATATGCCTTTCAGCCGAAAACCCAGTTAAAACACACCGTAAACAGGCTTCAAAATAATGCGGAAAACCACCCAATCTGGCAACAGCAAGCTGCCTGTGACGCGTACGCGCCTGTCACCCCTGGCTGTCGCACTAAAATATAAATATACTAAATATATCAGACTCCTCACAACAAACAATGTGGAACCGCGGAACCGGCGAGCATTGAATGAATGAATGAATTAGTATGGACGAAGCCGAGAGCAGCTGCAGCAGCACTCGCTCAGAGTGAGACTCTACGGCAGGGGTGGGGAACCTTAGGCCTCCGGCCGTATACGGCCCGCGAGACAATGTGGTACGGCCCTCGAGGTAATTTATAAACACACGCAAAAAATAAAAAAATGAAAGAAATCTAGACAGCAAAAAAATTAAACAAGCGAGTGCCTGTTTTTCCTGGCCAAAGTCAGGGTCCTTGAACACAACACGAGCCTAACGTGTCATCACGTGGTATATGTCTCGACTGACAGGGTGCAGTTCTGACGGAGAGCACCAGAACGCCACTCCAGCACTTCAGAAATTGCAGTACCGATAAGTCCATACACATGCCGCAGTTTCTGCGTGTCTGTGTCTTTAGTTGAAAGCCCAGTGGCGATCTGCTCATCTGTCATACTGATCAGACAGTCAATAACTGTGTTGTTATCATTAGCATCTGGTTAGCTAGCTATGCTAACAAATATAAGAAGCTTTTTCTACAACCAGTGAGGTAAAGGCACATCTTTATATGACCATTATAGTTATAAAAAAAACAAGAGAATAAAGTAAACAGGTATAAAATACTATATGACAGTTATTAATAAAGAAGAATACAGTTTGAAAGGGTAGTGAATTGTCAAATATCCATAAATTAAAAGAAAATCTGCTTACAGTTGTGTTTGGGTGTTGAGAGATGTGTCCATAGATCTCCTAATGTTGCTCTCAAAGTGCAACAAATCTTCCCAGGGGAGCATGCCCCCCGGACCCCTCTAGAGGAGGTTAGGTCCCCCCCACCCACTTAAACCATGTTCACATGGATAGGAAACTAAATACATTTGCACACATCTTGTGTCCATATCTTTCTGTGTTGGTGGTCACGCCACACCCTGCACGTGCATGCATACGCGAGTCATGGTGAGATATCTGGATTAGGAGGTTGCTTTTTCTTTGCACAGAATGAAATGAATGGGCTGTGATTTTAGTTTTGTTAAGCAGAGGTCAATAACTTGTACGGCCCTCTGAGGATATTGTAAACATTGAAATGGCCCATTAACATCGTACAGGAGACAAATAATAGCTCGCAGCAACGTATTGAAAAAAGAACTATGAACTATAAATTAGTTCATTTTTGAAACCATGAACTTTAGTTCAACATTTTGAATTATGAACTATGAACTGAACTAGTTCATTTTAAAATGTGTGAACTGTGAACTGAACTAGTTCATGTAGAAAGTGAACTTTCCCAACACTGTGCATCAGAACCATGCGGATCATTCAGTGGCTCATTATGAAGGAGTATTTACAAAGAACAAATGGTACCCATTATGCTTTTTAGTGGTTTTCCATTTCCTGTAGACTAAAAGTTCCCTCCAGAGGGAGTTTCTCTCCCACACACTCCCCCCCCCCTGCCTGAAACGCCTCCATTAGACTCCTTTATTTTCTTCCGTAACATAATGACATCACTATTAAACACTTGCGCTGCTATTGTCTAGCGCTTCAACACATTGAACGTGATAAGGGGAGGGCCAGGGCTCGACATTATAAATGGCCCGCTGGCCCTTAAGCACTAGACACCCCGGGCCAGCATAACGTACTTTCCACTTGCCCGCTTGGGCCACTAAAAATATTGTTTAAAAAAAAATGTTTCCTGTGGTATTGGTATTTTGACTAGCAATGTTGTTTAATTGTTTCGTTTATCAACGCTACAACATAGCGTTTCATGAGTCGCTTGTCGTTGTTGGGTGAAAAGCAGCTGTTTGCTGCGGTGCGCAGCGCGAGCAGGCTCCCGTGAGCGGGAGCGCGCTCGTTCACTACAGACTATCGCGCCACCTAACCATTCGCCAACATGTTTTTAATACCAGCGGTAACTGGCCAAGCGCCGAGCAAAAAACAATCTTCAAATAAAAGAAAGTCACCGGAGGAGTTAAAGGAGAGTGACAGGGATCCTGAGAAGAAGAGGGAGAGAAAGAAAGTTTCAGCCAGCTTGATCGATGGAGTTGGCTTCTATAGAGTGGTGCAGTGACGCGTCCTAAAACCCTTTTATAATCTATCGATTCGATTTATGATTAGAAAATTATAAAAGTAGGGTAGACATGTGGAGATTATCCGGCTGAACAAAACGTGCATTTATCAAACAGGTTTGTTTTCCACAGACCTTATTTCCAGCTATTTTCCAAAACCCTGTGGAGAAATCCCATTGCTTTTTGTGGAAGGAACCAGCAGCTTACTTCCTGGTTTTATGAGGCGTCACTGGCTGCACCTCTCAATATGATGCCAATATAAACAAGGTCTTCTGTCGGCTCTGTACATCAATGCCGACCTATGCTGACAAGTAAGTGAAGAGAAGAAAATATAAAGCTATTGGCTATAGGGAAATGTCCCAGCAGTTTAGGATAATGAAGGTTCTAATCAAATCTATTACATAGCCATTATATTTCTAACTCCTAATGACAGGAAGGCAGAAAGTGCATTATACAAATAATAATACTCATAATAATAGCAGACCTTTTTTAACAATGACCACAATATCATTATTTTAATAAACAAAATTGAGGAAAATGAGGAAGAACTGATTGTTCAAATGTTGTAGTACTAATGTAGTTAGTGCATAAATTACTATTGCAATAAATGTGTTAATTTTCTTCATTATTAGTCGATTTTTTTTGGACGAATGCTCCGGGCCAGTGGTTACAATGGTGGGGCCAGTGATAATACAATTCCACCGGCCCGGAGGGCCAGTGGCTTTTTACCCTTAATGTCTACCCCTGGAGGGACATTTCTAAGCGGTTGACCAATCACAACAGACTGGGCTCTAGTTTCAGACAGAGGGTGAAAAGAGGTGCTGCAGCACAGGCAGTATGAGAAACATAAAGAGCTTTTTTAACATTAAAGCATGGGGACATGTCACAGTAGAGACACACAATACAAATATGAACCTGCTCTTTGAGTAAATATTAAACTTGTTTAATATTCTCCAGTTCTCCTGTCTTGCCTAAGGCAGTGGGCTTTAAACAAAGTACGTATTGTACTGTCAAACCATAAATGCCTTTAAGGAAAGGTTGACCAAAAGTCATGATCCCCAATTGAGCAATTGTGTTGTCTCGCCCCTCTTTATGGCTGCTGGCTTTTAGTCACGATTTCAAGTGTGGCAATTCACAGCTATAAATACTTTAGTCTTCAGGCTTGCTGCAGAACGTGTCAAACAATTGTTTGTTTCAAACACACCCCAGCCTTGATCAACCTTGAATGTCTCTACAGTATATAGGAGTTCAAGCCAACAGTGCAAACTTCAATTGCAAAAACTAAAAGTGTATGTTGAAAGGAGCCTAAACAAATCCATATACCTCTACATTTAGTACATCATGTGTTTGTGTTGAGGAAGGGACTGCAGACGAGGTATATTAATAGTGACTCATTAGGCATGAACAGTACCCTGGAATACAAGAGGCGCTTTCACACCGGAGTACTTCCCTTTTAGTTCTGATAGCTCCTGGGATTTTGCGTTCACACTAAAAAGATCTGGAACTAGAACTTAGTTCATGAGAACTTTTACCCTTTTTTCAGTCCCTGCTAGAGAGCAGGTACTTTCATGGGAGAAAACGGTTCCAATTTCTGATTGGCTGGGCAAATTGCAAACCACGCCCCGTAAAACTCGGTAAAGTTTTGTGAAGCCGCCATTGTATTTGCTGGCATTAGCATTATTAGCATTAGCATTAGCCTAGCGCACCAACGGAGAGAGACTAACTTATGGCAACACAAAATAAAACATGGGAGCGGTGGAGATGAGGAGGTGTCGGCGTTCTGGCGATTTACTCGGAAGGCTTCAGTAGAAGCTGCTCCCTAACTCCGGGGACTTCTGGCCGGGGACTTCGGGTGGCAGTATACGCCGTGAAGTTGTTTGCGGCCTGCCAGTAAACCCAAAGCAGAAGAAGAAGAAGAAGAAGTGACGTCAGCGGCTTCATTTGCCTAATCCTCCCCAGGAACTTATTCCGGTGTGAACGCGATCTGAACTTTAGTTCCGGGAACTAAAGAGTTCCGATGAACTAAGTACTGGCTTCCGGTAACTGCTAGAATCCACTTCAAGACAATGGTACTTGCATACCATGCTTCAACTGCTCCTTGTTTTACCTATTCATAATGTTGTTATTTTTATTTGTACTTTTACTTTCATGTTATTTTATTTATTAAATGATTTCATTTGTTATTCTCTCTTCTTCTGTGAGTTGCTCCTATTGCTGTCGCCCCTATCATACCTGAATTTCCCTGCATGGATAAATAAAGGTTTATCTCATCTTATCGTTAAAAGATGGAAAATGATTGTCTTTGACGTTACCTATAACCCAAATGGGAACTCATGACATTGAAGAATGGATGCATTTATTTTGACCCAGCCCCAATTGCTGTGGTTGCCCAGCAGCAGTGACTCACCCTCCTGTTGTCTGCGGGGCTGTGGTAGAACTGGGAGATGACCTGCTTGCTGCCGTCCTTGGCCTTGATCCCAGAAAGCTGGAACTTGTCTGAGACGAGTGTGAAGGATGTACCGTAGTCATAGGACACATAGACCTGAAGACAAAAGGGAGGAGAGGGAGTAATCAACAACGACATTGTGATACCTGCCCAAAACAAAACTCTGGATTGGAGAATCGTGATAATCAAATCAGAATTTGTCAAATTTTCAAATGCAAGGGCGTCTATATTATTACAAATGTATTCCAGGGCTTGGTTGAATACACAATTCTGATTAGTCAATTTAGACATTTCCGAGGTTGTTAATAGACATAGCTAAGGATAACATGACCGTTGCAAAGGAGGATCAAGGGACCATGTGCAGTCATATCAATCCACAGAAAGAAGTCCGGTCGAAATACCGTCAGCTCTGGACAACAAATATCCGTTTTCTCTGTCAGAAAACACCATGGAATACTCTTTGAATATTCATTTTTATAATTGTGAAGAACACAACACTTTGGATCACACTGGGTAGTGTGTATTCCTTGTGTTTATTTCAGCCAGATTGGTAGCTATCAGATGCACATATCCTAAAGCTGGTGAAAACAGATCGTCTAACATTGTGTTCTTTAATTCTGAGGTTTCTTGAACCTTTGAGGAAAATATGGACGTGTACACATGATAACAGTTTTAAACCAAATTGGCCTTAAAACCCCTCATAAGCAAACCATTTAAGAGAGTTTGTGTCTCTTAACTTTGTATTGTGTAGGAAAGCTCTGAAAGCTGATGAGAGGCCCAGCAGGGAAGGTAAACAGAAACTGATAAAGAAGAGAAATGCTGTGTGTGTGTGCGTGTGCGTGTGGCAGTAGCAGATGGAGCACTTAATCTTTGGCTCAGCAATAAAAACATTACCGGAATATGAGAAACTTGTTACACACACACACCTTCTGTTGCTGGTTTATAGGAGGAAATTAGCGACTAGCGTTCAGCTGGATAGGGGGGTTAAGGTTGAAGTTATGAGGCGCTTTCAGTACTTTTCCCCCGAACTAGGCCGATAGGGGGGGAAGACTTGGTGTCACGCCAAAAAGGATCTGGGCCTATTCCCTAGTTCGCTCAAACCTTTTCACCCCCAGATAGTCCCTGCTAGAGAGGTAGTACTTTCCTGGGGAGGAAATGGTTCGTGGGTGTCCCGGCGACGCTAATTAGTCGAATGCTATTGCATTTGACTGGTGGCTCCGCATTTGTGTCATATCCCTAGTTGGCTTAAATAACTCAGTTACCAAGCTGTATAACATGAGCACAAAAACCACAACTTCAGTCAACTCCATAATGTCTGAGGAAGATGAACAAACGCCTCATGTACAGCGGGTGGGGGTGGCAGTATACACCGTGAAGTTGTTTGCGGCTGGCCAGTAAACCCAATGCAGAAGAAGAAGAAGAAGAAGTGACGTCAGCGACTTCATTTGCCTAATCCTTAAAAGTACTTATTCCGGTGAGAACGCGATCTACTAGGACAGTTCGAGGGACTGAAGAGTTTGGGGGGAACAAGTACTGGCTAAGTACTTGGTGTGAAAGCGGCTATGGATGTGCTGGCTTTAGTTTCCCAGTATCTGGTATCTGGGCTGTGTTCAGGTGTACTCACAGAGCTGGTTTTGGGCCCGGTGGCTCCTGCGCTATCTCGAGCCAGAGCCACGATCACATTGCTCTTCTCTCCAGCCCAGTGGACCACCATCTGGTTATGGGAGTCGTTCAGGTTGGCCTGCGGGACAAAAACAGGTTAATGTACCTTAAGGCAAAGGCAAGCAGATTGAGAAACTCTGGAGATGTATGCAATCTGTGCTTTTGTGCTTTTGTAAATTAGTCACCCGGGAAGAAAGATGAATATAAGAAATACACGTGATCTGCCGACAGTCACAAGAATAAATTGAATCACAGAAAAGTTAAGCTTGGCAATCGGCAAACTAAAGACACACTGTTCTTTCTTTAACAAGCCAACTGTCGCACTGCTACACCGTCGAAGATAAAGACCAACAGCAGCTGAATCAGTTGTCAAGGCTTTATGGGAACTCATTAAGGTATTTATGCTAAATAAGTCCTGAGGCCCCCCCACACTGTAGAGCTTGAACACTGTCAAAATAAAAAACTAATTAAATAATGAATATGAAAAAAATATTATTTTTTTTTATTTGAATGATGTGTTGAATGTGTGACTTTTCAAAAAGGTGTTACTTGTAGCCTTGATTTTGCTATTTGACCGTTTGACCCATCTTGGTAGTGACAACAGCGTCTAATTCCTAGCTAATCCACATAATGAAAACGGTTAGGTTATATAAGAAAAACAACTACCTAAAGTTGTAGATAGATATAGATTGACTATAGAGACCAAAACAATTATTTTTAAACTGTGAACATGTTGTTACAACCCGGCTCGTGGGCTGTAACATAAAGTAGGGAGGCGAGACGAGAGGTAAGAATATATAGTTTATTCTTTGAAACACAACAACTAAATAAACACCAGCAACAAGTCCCTGAGGCTGGCGCAGAGAGAGTGCCCAGAAGAGTGAGAGCGACGTAACCGGCTGGGCTCCTCCTATATCCTGTTTCAACAGGTGTAGCTCATCAGGCAGGTATCCTCCCACAGGTGCGGATCATCAGCACCTGAACCTGTGAACACCCACAAACCACACACACAACCCACACACACAAACAGACGGCACCCCACGTGGTGTGGAGGGGTCGTCACAATGTACATTTCTGTTGTAAGTTTTGCATTTTAACATGGGGGTCTATGGGGAAATTGCTAGCTCTATGGCACAGAATAATGAGCTCTGATACTATTGTTAATAGGATCAATTTATAGTTTGTTATGTTCTTCTTGTATGATTAGCTGATAATAAGAAAAATGACTATTAGTTTGTTGTTATTTGTATGTACAGCACGTCTATTTTCATGTAAAAGGTGGGAAACATTATCTTCTGCAAACACATACTAATTCCTAACTAAGAGCCCATCCCATCGGGCCCATGGATCAATAAAAGAAATAGGCATCTCATCGTTTTTATTGTCTCCGCCTACCATCTCATATCCTCGCTGCTTTCCTCTCCTTATCTTTTATTGATGAATCTGCGAGGAGGCAGGCTTCTGAAAGGGCTCTTTTTTGCTTCAAAGGCTTTTGTCTTGCGCTTTCCTACTGACTTGCAGTGTTGGAGTAAACAACAAATATCTTTGCTACCCCTGTCAGATGTGATCAACACGCAACCCTAGACCCAGTCCTGAATCCTATGTTCTACTATCACCACAACCAAGTGGATGACAGTGCTTGTTTAAACATTGGCATTTTTGATAGCAAAGAGGAACTGGAGTTTAATAAAATATTCACCCTGAAACATTTAAACGGCTGCTGGCCGTGGGCATGCATTGCTGGGCTTGTGTGGATGCTAAAATCAGGGTTTGGCTCCACTATTTTTCACCATTCAACAATAATCCCATGAGGAAAGCATTGAAAAGAAAAAGGCAGAGACACTAATATCACTACACAGAGGCCAAAGAATATTTAAAGCAGCAACAAGACATATATAATAGATGGTGCAGTAATTACTTATTTTGTAGGCCGACCTGGAAGTTTTGCATCGCAGTGGAACTTACGTTTGTTAAACAAGATGTTCCACAACAGTTACACCACTTTATTATTTTTGAAGCGTAATGCAATCGCCAGAAGTAAACCGCGATGGTCCAATGGCTGCGCGTCCACCACATGGATGTACGATTCAATCTAAATTATTCAACCCCCATTGCACATTAGGTTTATAGGCAAAATACACCATTTCTCAGCTGTTTGCAATACACAAAATTACACAAGAACTGTTTAAGTAGTCCAATGAAACTAATATTACAAGGGTTTGTATCCATTTTCAACAGAAAATGCTACTTTTATTGACTACTGCAGTCTCAAGCACACCTGGTGCAACTAATCAAGGGCTTCATTAGTTCAGGTGTGCTTGAGATTGAACACATAAATACCTGGACTGGCTAGGGGTTTGTTGAAAGTGACGTTTGATTGCATGTTAGAAATATGGCAAAATCATTGTCCAAAAGGTTCAGAGAATATATCCTTGCCTTACATAAACAAGGAAAATGATACAAAAGGGTAGCAAAAGCACTGAATGTTTCTATTAGGGATGTCCCGATCACCTTTTTTTGCTCCCGATCCGATTCCGATCATTTGATTTTGACAATCTGCCGATACCGATTTTTCCCGATCCGATCTTTATGCAATGCATTAAGAGAAAAAAAAGGTAACAGATAACGGCTGGTCATCCAACGTGATGAATTCAGCTATCTTGGCTGTTATTGTGTTGGCCTTTTCACTGTTCTGGGGCTGTTTCTCTTTCCTTTTAGAAGTCTCTGAAAGTGCCGGTTGTTTCAGTGGCCGCTGTGTACTCGTCGTGTTGTTGTTGGTGTTTGTTTCTCAGGTAGCGTATTAGATTGGTCGTGTTGAACGTAGCTCTGTTCTTTCCACCACGCGGAACCTCTGCCTTGCAAACATTGCATCTGGCTGTTACACTGCCTTCACTTTCAATTTTATAATACTTCCAAACTCCTGACATTTCTCTGTCCCGAACTCCCGAGTCACCAGCTGAACGTAGCCTCTCGTTAGCTTACTGCTACTATTAGACACTGCGCCCACTCTGTTGCCAGATTTCAGAGAAATAAGCAACCAGGGTCTATGAAAAACAAGCCCAAAGAAAGCAACACATACTGATGTTGTGTAATTTTAAACCAAAACTAAGTCTCAGGATGACTTTAAGACGTTAACATGGTCATTTTTGTTTTGTAACATTAAATAAAAAAAAAAAAGATGTATAAAAAAAAAAAATCCCGATCCCCGATTTTTTTCTCCCGATCCCCAATTTTTTGAAAATCACGTGATCGGCTCCGATCCCCGATCACGTGATCGGATCGGGACATCTCTAGTTTCTATAGATACTATTAAAAGGGTTGAATATTTTGAGAATGCAGTACTCATTAAAGTAGCATTTTCTGTTAAATGTTGACAAAAACCCTGATAATATTAGTTTAATTGAACCGTTTGAACAGTTCTTTTGTAATTTGTTTATTGCAAACAGCTGAGAAATTGTATATATAACAAATAAACCTCATGTGCAATGGGGGTTGAATAATCTCGATTGCAACTGCAAAAAGAAAACGGTATAGAGTCAGTGTGTTGAAGGCATGACCCCGATCACTCCTATGAAAGTTGCTCAGTGGCGCATTAAGCCAAAATAGCCTGACTATCGAGAACAAAAGTACCTATATCTGGATCCATAGAGCTTGCGCACTTGCGTTTTGCTTAAGCCCCGCCTCCAATCTGCAGCGTCACGGCCGGTCTAAAAATAAGGGCTATAAAAGTGGTCTCAGTGGGTCGTTCATTAAGTTTCAAAAATATATCAGCTGATTTTCAGACATCTCTTTCAAAATGTAAGTCAATGGGAACACAGACTGACACAGAACATGTCGTGCCACCGTTTGGCCACTTTTGGTCCCCAACACTAGGCGAAGGGAACTCGTGTCAGAAAGATGGCGTTTAGTCGTTTATTCAGTCACTTATTAGAAACAGCCGTTTTACGCATTGAAGCTTCGGACGGACATTCACCAGTTGGGTAATTAATTACTGAAGTATTTTATTTCGTATAGCTCTTAAGCTTGTGTTGTCCATAAAACATATTTCAGGCACCTTACCACAAAGACATTCAAAGATACTTGACTTCGAGATGATACACAACTTTCTTTTCCAGCTCTTTCTTTAGTCATCAGCCTCCCTCCCGCAGGGAGTAAAAGCCAGGGCTGTCTTTCAGGCCGAGGTGTTGCAGCAGTAAATCTTTGCATTTTAGGCCTCATTGGCCGAGGTTTGCGCAGTCCAAAAGGGTGCCAGCGGCCTCGTAGACTGACACAGCTGAATCTACTTTGTGATGGCGAGGGACAATACAAACAATTTCCCTGGTTGCAGCAAATCCCGACCAATTCAAAGATGATTACCGTCCTGTTCACAGGTAGCAATTCACAATGAACACAACGCCAGTAAACAAGGGCTATCTCATCATGAGGTGCATTCAATCCCATCAAATCTCCCTTTTATCTTGTTATGCAACACAGCCTCTTTGTTACAAGCTCCATAAACTGCTAATAGTACTGCAGAGAGCAGACTTTGTGGTTTGGCTTATTGCAATAGTCTCACTGTTGCTCTCCTTCGGGCTAAACTGACCTTTTCCTCACCTTCCTCACATAAGCACACAATGCAACACCAGGGTTTTTTTATATCACGGATGCCCAGAAGGTTGCACATAAACCAACAGCAGCCATTTTACTGAGATTCTAACCAAGAGACCAGTGGTTGACAGCATATTTGTGGTCTATTTAAACTTTAAATGCAAAATGCACTTCGTAAAAACATCATTTACAGCTACAGTGTTTACCACAAGTTGAGAGTTTATCTCTAGGGGCAGATCATGTTTCAAGATATTTCAGTCAAGTTTATCATGTTTACTCTAAAGTAACAATCATTAAGATGTCAGTCCTGATAACATCTGTATGCCCGGAGTGACAGGCGGTGAAACCTCTCTATGCTGGCATTGCCGCTTAGAAGCGCTACCCCTCGTTACCGCTGACCTTTCAACACGCAACCAATTAGATGAAGCAGTGCGTATCACGTGAATGCAGATTTCGGATCAAAATGACACCATCAAAATGAAAGTAAAGACACCTTCAACAGTTAATCGCTCCGACATGTGGCGGTTGAGAAACCTGCATAGCTGTTTATAGAGGACCAGACTGAAATGACAGAATGCACCGCCTTGTTGTTTGAAATGACAGCCAATAACTTCATAAGCAGTCAGGGCCTTACCTTTGTAACAAATACAATACTTTTTTTTGTACTGCCTCAGAATTAAAGTTGTCCTTTGGTTTGCAAGGTAAACCCTTATAATGTGAAACAGAAGCTGTAGAAAATGTTGCATTCGGTCTAATTTGAATGCAGGAAAGCTGTCAATATACAGGAAAAGAAAAGCTTCTAAAGTGAAAGGCATTTATTGTTATTGTAAAAATGAGGTTTGAAATAAAAAAACTAAACAGAAAATCGTTCTGCATATTAGGGATGATAATATCTCCATTACAAGGTACTGTTCTGTTTAATCATTTATTGACCAATATCCTTAATACATAGCAATGCTATCTTTTGCAACCTATGTGACACTGCAAATAACATCCATCTTAAAACAAGAACAAGAAGAAAAGTCTGTTTACACAGACTTGAAACAAGTGGGATATTCTGCCAGTGCAGTGAGATAATTATGCACCTGCCAATTACCTGAGCAAGTTAGATGCTGCGTATCACAGCGCACTGAGATGTTTGACAAATTGTAAAGCACTTACGCATCACTGTACCCTGTACACCAAGGCGGTTTTGCCATCACTTACTGTACGGAGGCTCAGTCACTGGTACTTTTTCATTTACAAAGCCATGTTAGATAAACTACCATCTTATATCTGATCCCTGATCTCTCGGCGAATTGAAAGTACTTATTGCCTGAGATCGCATGCTGTGGTTTTATTAAATGTGCCAAGTGCTAGGACTGTTTTAGGGACGAAAGCTTTTAGATGTGCAGCTCCACTAACATGGAACAGTCTGCAAAAAGAATGGAACATTACCAAGCTAGTACCACTACATGTTTTTAAAGCTCGGTTGGATGCTACACAATCAGATGCTGTTGGTACCTGTACATGTGGTTAAATATGTAAATTGTAATCCCTGTACATTTTGCTGTATTATGTCCTTTTGTTGTTCTGTTGTTTATGTTTTTATGTCTTCTTGTGGAACCTACTGCTGCAGGTCTCCCTTGAAAAGAGATCATTGATCTCAATGGGATTTTACCTGGATAAATAAGGTTTTTGAATTGAATAAGAATTCCTGAAATAATGAATAAGATTCTTTAAAACAAGCTTCATCAACAGCCATCATTACTACATTATTCTCAAACAAGTTCAGTTAAAATGGCTAGATATAGGGTGGTAAGCCTTAGCAAGGTCAGGAGTTTTTGCAGCATTGCTAAACACAAGGTAAAGAAGCTGCCTAGTAACCGTTAAAGGGAGACACCTCCCATCTATGTATATTAATTTAAGAACCTGATAAATAATTAAATTAAATTAAATTAAATAAATGGACAGCGTCAGGTCAATAAGAAGTCAATATTGGACATGTCCTATTCCTATTGCCTGTGCTGTTTGTTTTCCCCTCACACTGCACTGCAACATGGCGGGGAGAGACCAGAGGTGGCTCTTTAAGTGGTGGAGAAGTGTCTCTCATCTGCTCCCGTCCATCAATTTCTGCGACAGCTTTGTCGTCACTTGGGGAGTTGGGGGTGGGGGGGGTTCGAGGGAGCAGGGGGGTGAGTCGGGCACAAGCGCAGGCAGCCGACAAGGCTTCTGTACTACCACGGTTTCTGTCCGTCTCTCTCACATGTATAATGCATTCCGTCTCACCAGAAGAGTCTCGTGCAAAGCCTTCATACCTGACGGAGCAGACGGGATTCAGTAAACCCAAGTAACAAGTCCGAGAGTGCAGACTCAGAGGGGGAAGGATTTTCCTCTTTTCATGAAGGCTCGCTTTTTTGGTCAGACCTTGATAGCCGACAAAGCGGAACAGTGAGTTAATTGCCATCTTCACAGTTCCCCACTCCCTCTGTAGTACGAGGAGAGTGAGGTTTGTATCTGCACTGGTATATCCTACTCAACTACTAAATACAATTCAGAAATATTTGGTGAAAACAAGTTACTATAAGCATATTGTATGTATTATACGTATCATATCTGTTACGAAATAAGACGAAAATGTATCTATTTTAGGGGTGTAATGGTATACGTACCCGTACCGAAATTATTCGATACGGGCCTTTCGGTTCGGTACACGTGTGGTGTTACTTTCATAAGGAGAGGAGTGCATTTTAATTAATCATTTTCAGGGGCATGTACGTGTGAATGAAGGAGAACAAAATATTTTAAGAATGATTGCGGATTAGCGCTCATCCCAGCTTGGGTGGGTTCTTGTAATAAAACCCTGATCCTCTGCCAACCATCACTCCTAAATAGGCTGTGAACATATCAGAATTGACATATTTCCCATTTTGCGTCTCGTAAATAGCCTAATCATTTGATTTGAATAACTGCAGGAACATCGTCTTGCTTAGCGAGAGCTTAGGCGGCCAATTTGATTTTTGGATGATAATGGCTTCGAGTCTGTTGTTGTCGATTAAGTATAAAGTAATGAGGTTAAAAATGCATTGAATATATGTATTGACATTGCTGTGCCGATTTTCTTTATCCAGAGATAATGTCAGTAATAAGTCTTCAGTATCAGTCATTTCATCTGATGGTACGAGTTAATGGAGTTAATAGAATTATGGACTCATTTTAAATTAGATAAGAGGCAGGAATAAAACAGCAAGGACAACCTACAGAATATCAGCATGCTGACATTTATATAACACATAAGAAAAATGCTTATATGCCCTATGGAAGGAGTGAAGGGGTTCCAGAATGAATATGCACAATCAACTGTTGAACTCTTTCTCTAGAAAGGACATATTCGCTAAAGAAAAATCTGCATGGTATGATGTTTAAGCTTCTCCTCAACTCCCAATATACCAGAACAATACCTGTTACCATGGTAGCTGTACCCAATAGAAAGCAGCTGTGGCCTAAAAATAATTAGCAGTCGAAAATCAGATAAAGTATGACTAAAACTATATATTTCTCCAAACAGCCCAAGACTTAAAATAAATAAGAATCACAATGTTTTCAATCACTTTTAACTGTTTACACGCTTATTGTTGTCCCAAGTGAGTGAGTCTTTCCCTTTCACTAACAAGCCATTACATGCATCTGAGACACTGGCTGCATTCCTTATTAGTGCTTTGATCCAAATAAAAGGCCCTCTGGTCTTCACTAGCTGCAAGGGTTTCAACTGGCTGTCTGACAACAGTTAAAGAGCATCTTTCCCAGTTATGCTAAGCCTCATCAATATCTATTAGATATTTGGAATGGAACCAAATGGCATGTTCAATTGGGCCTTTGTTAATACAAAGGATGATCAAGCCTAGGCGTGATCCAGATTAGACAAGTGCAGGCCAGACACATCTTGTCAGAGGATTAGTAGTGTAAGTGAAAGTTACTGCCGATAGCCCAATCTAATGTGATAAGATTGGAAGTCCATCCCTAGTTAAGTGTAAGTACATATCACTGGACATGAGCGCAGTGTATTGTCATTGCATATGTAGCAGTATTTCTGATTCTATGACTCTTATTAAGAGTTAAAATTCTTATTTAACCCAAAGAAGTGTGCGAGCAGGGTGAATTAAACCTGTTCTGTCAGGGAAGTTCTCTTGTCCTTTCATCACTACTTTTATGTAGTTATTTTTATTTTGAAATGTCTCCTATTATGCCCATTGTCATATTTGTATTTTGTGCTTCTACCGTGTCGTGTTGACATGCTTTAAAAGGTCCCATGTCATGCTTTTCTAGTTATTACCCGTCCCCTTGTGTGTTATGTATCTTTTTCTGCATGTAAACGGTCTGCAGAGTCACAAACCCTCAAAGTACAGCCTGTAGCGAGTAAAACTTTAACACAGAAAAGACCTGTCTGTGCTGCCCCAGAACGCCTCGTTGGAGATTTTTCGTTTTCCATTTTTTTCTTCCTGAGTATGGTGACGTAACCATACCCAGGTCCAAATGGACCAATCCGTGGAGCCACACACACAAACTCACTCAGCCTTATCTTTTCTCAGCCACTGCTCCGCGGATTTCTCAGGCTGAGTTTCGCAATGTCCCAACGCAGCAACCAGTAATCCAGCTCACACTGTCCGCTCAAAGGGCGGAGCAGCGAGCGGAGCAGCGAGCGGAGCAGCGAGCGGAGCAGCGAGCGGAGCAGCGAGCGGAGCAGCGAGCGGAGCAGCGAGCCGCCTACACGGCACCCAGACCCCACGCAGCTTTCTCATCTGTTTGTCATTACTGGTATCATTCTCTGGTTGCTAACAAACGCCATTGTAACACATAATCACCAATATTCCGCTGTAACGGTGGTGGACTCATCAGAACAGAGTGGGCGAGCTGACCAATCAGAGCACAGTGGGCTCACAGGGAGGGGGGGCAGGAGCTCCAACAAGCCGTTTAGGACAGAGAGTGAATACACATACTATACAGAGATGCTGTATGAGAAACCAATGTGAGTTTGGAACATTGAACAATGTAAATCTATTCTAGTGGACCTCAACACTGGAACTATGATCAGTAGAAATGGCCATGACATGGGACCTTTAAAGTAAAAAAAAAAAAAAATTTCTCATACTGCCTTAGCTGCAGCACCTCTTTTCACCCTCTGTCTGAAACCAGAGCCCAGTCTGCTTTGATTGGTTAGCTGGCCGACTGTTGTGTTTCGTCAACCACTTAGAGATGTCCACCCCTTAGCCTATCAGGTACAATGTGTTGGAGTGATATTCATTAGAAACCAATAGTGATGTCACTATGTTGCAAAGGAGGTCAATTGAATCCCTCTCAATTTTGGGAACTTTGGGATTTTTTTGTATCATTTACATGCACAAAAAACTCAATTAACACACTACAGGAGAGGGGAAAACTCCCCAAAACATAATAGGGTATATTTCAACAGCATAGAAGCCTGTAAAATGTTGTTGTACATGAGTGTAATGACAATAAAGATCTTCTGATTCTGATTTGTCTGGAGAGAATCTTATAGCAAGGCAGAAAATGACACTTTTGGTTTAAATTGGGAGTTTTTTGCCACACAGGCCTGAAATCAGATACAGAAACCACTTTATATATTTATAATCAGCTGCATTCCTCTCTTTCTTTCCCACCCTTCTGGAGCTTTGATATCCCATTGGTGTGGAGGAGTTAGGAACTGTGTCTGGTACTACCAAGAGGCAGAACGGAGAAACAATACGCTTGGACATTGAGCCTACCCTCTGCCTCTCCACCCTCCCCAGCTCTGAGCTCCCCATTATTCAACTCTGTGTGTGTGTGTGTGGTGTGTGTGTGTGGTGTGTGTGTGTGTGTGTGTGTGTGTGTGTGTGTGTGTGTGTGTGTGTGTGTGTGTGTGTGTGTGTGTGTGTGTGTGTGTGTGTGTGTGTGTGTGTGTGTGTGTGTGTGTGTGTGTGTGTGTGTGTGTGTGTGTGTGTGTGTGTGTGTGTGTGTGTGTGTGTGTGTGTGTGGTGTGTGTGTGTGTGTGTGTGTGTGTGTGTGTGTGTGTGTGTGTGTGGTGTGTGTGTGTGTGTGTGTGTGTGTGTCGTGTGTGGTGTGTGTGTGTGTGTGTGTGTGTGTGTGTGTGTGTGGTGTGTGTGTGTGTGTGTGTGTGTGTGTGTGTGTGTGTGTGTGTGTGTGTGTGTGTGTGTGTGTGTGTGTGTGTGTGTGTGTGTGTGTGTGTGTGTGTGTGTGTGTGTGTGTGTGTGGGCAAGGAGAGCATCAGAGCCAGCCTCCAACAATGACATCATCTCTGCAGGACTGGCAGGCAATGGAGCTCGCAGCACACTCACCAGGCACTGAGCACTCTCCAGTTTGCATGTGTAAGTTAGCCTGTGCTGTTAGCATATAGCATATCCACAGACAGGAAGCACAAATGAGACACTGTCCTCACAATGTGACAGCAAACATCCCCATTTAGGTTCTTGTAAGTGTAGCTTTCAGTGAAGAAAAGAAGATTTTGAGGAATTGAGACAACGAAAGAGGAAGTCTGTATGACAATGCAGGGAAATTGGTTAGTGTTTTTGTGTTGTTGACATGTTTACAATACGTTGATTCAAGGTTGTTATTGTATCAAGTGGAGGATCCAGTAATGATACATATTATATTCAAGTTCTTCTTCAAAGCTTAATGAGAAGTGGGTTATTGCTCTGCTTGAAATGTCTTGACAACAGCTGCACAAACTCAAGCAGACAAAAACTACTGAATATGTTTTCATACTGGCACTACGTGCTGCGATTCAGTACATACACTCAAGTCGGCTGTTGTGCCTTCAGACGAGGCTCTGGGATTTCAGAGTGAGAGTCGGAGAGGAATTTTAAGAAGGCTTTGAGAATCAGAATCTTCACGCAAGTGTTAAGGGTAAAGATGTGGTGCATGCTTTAAGAAGGTCTGTCAAAAGGAGTGTGTCAGAAGTGTGAGGGAGTACAATGGTCAAATGGACTGCACAAAGGGGCTATTACAAAAAGTCCCAACAGCTCATCAGGAGTTATAAACATGAACCTACACCCACAATTCATTGGCCACTCCTTAGGGAGCAATTTGGGGTTTAGTATTTTGCCCAAGGACACTTTGTTGTGTTGACCGCAGAGACTGGGGATCAAACTACCAAACCACACATTGATGATTGACCACTCTATCTCCTGAACCCAAGCCTTAAGTCTATAAAGACTATTTGTGTTAGTTAGGGATTCAGCACGTGGTAGGTTGATGCTGCTATAAACATTACTCAACCTAAAGGTGATTTAAAGTAGGGCTGGACAATACATCGATATTGAAGCAACATCTTGGATATCGTCTTGTGGATATAATTGTTGTATTTTCCTGATTTTAAAGACTGCATTATTACAGTAGAGGAAAGACACTTTCTGAACACAACAAAATGTTCTAGCTGTTCTATTATTTATCTTAACCCACTTAACTTCTCAAATTTCTCTAAACATTTTATAAATTGCATTTGATTGCATTTCCAAAAGTGGTGTTAACATTTGAATATGCTCCTGCTGAACAAAAGATGATAAGTATCATAAATGTGTGTTGCCACGGAGCTTATTTGAACAATGTCCCAGTTGAGCACGTATTCCTATTCCACTCTATTAATTCAACACAACCAAGCGGTGATGACAAATGTTTTAAATCAACTTGTAACGGAGGTGATCTCTGGGGCCATAGATCTCGGCCTCCGTTACGGATTCTGTAGCTCCATTGGTGGCAAAGTGCATGTAGTTTGTGCATCTGTCTGTGTTTTAGTTTGTCTGTCTCTGTTTCCTGGTTTTATGTTTAAAAGTGTTCCCCTATCCCCATGTCTGTTGCTGATTGTGTGCACCTGGTGCCCTGTGTTGTCTCCTCCACCCTCACCTGTGTCCTGTTGGTTTGATTAGTGTGGGTGTGTATTTAGGCTCTGTTGCCCTGGCTGTTAGGGGCAGGGAGTGTGGTGGCTGGTGACTGTGCGCACAGGAGCAGCAGATTGCGGCTGTGTCATATCATATGTATATGAGTTAATAAATGCCCACACCGGGTTGTATTTTTGGACGTTCTGCCTCTGCCTCCTTGCTTGGTCGGGCCGCTCAATTGTCAGCTTCACACAACTACACAACATGACAACAACTGCTAAAGGTTAATCATTTAGAAGTCTCATCCTAAGTTTTTGCTTGGGTTGATTCACCTCTAGGGTCAATTTGTGTTGAATCCAAAGTCTCCATTATTAAAGGAATACTTCAAGCACAAAGTCTTCAATGTAAAAAAAGAAACAACAAAACAAGTTTGTATCTTCTTGGTCGAATGCACTTATTGTAAGTCACTAAATCAGCTAAATGTAATATAATGAGAACAATCCCTAATGAATTGATGTAAATAGGAGCAAACCAAAACTATGTCCCATCATCCATGTACAAACTAACACAACTTGTGCAGTATAATTCAGGTCAAATGTATCCAGTCGTATGCTACTTCTAAAATACAGGCATTTTTACCAAAACCTCAATATTTAAAAACACCTACGGTTAAACATTACTTTTACGGACGACTTGCAATATACCAAAATCCAATGGGGAAATCCCATTGCTTTTGTCAAGGGACCCCTTGGGATGCTAACTTCCAGATCGGCAAACAAAAATACGTCAATACTCTATTAAAGACGTTCAGTTGGATTTTACACTGGCCTTAAAAACACATACACGCACACTAGAGATGTTAAGATTCACCGATTCGCATCGGTGCACCGGTATAAACGTTCAAGATGCGAGTGCACCGGTTGAAAGAGTGCACATCGGCTACAGTTTGGTTTGAACCGGGTTGAACTCGCGATGCATCGATTGCGTAGCGTCTTTGCATCGGTAAAAAAACTATTCAAAATCCCCTCATCTTGTCAACGCTCAGCAGAGACGATCTTTGATATTTGCTTCGCCACTACGGAGGCTGAGAGTCTCAGGTATCAACACACATGGAAGTTGAGGAGAAAGAGAAACGCAGCGCACCGAAAAATACCTACAAATCAAACGTTTGGCAACACTTCGGATTGTTCAAGAAAGACGGTGTAATAGTCCTTTATGCTATATAGCTGACCGCAGGTCATGGAGAGTAATAAGGTATCCGTAGACCTTTGTATGAGGTATCTTTATTACTCAACAGGTCTACAGCCATGATACATAGATCCGTCCTAGATGCGGGCTTGCATACACACAGTATCACTCCGCAGCCGCACCCCATCAGTAACGTCCTGATGGTATATGTGCGCGGCACTATATACTACAGACGGTCAACTTGAAAAATCGCTCGCAAATTGTTAACGATGCCAAGCCGCTTTAAAGTACACACGTAGTACGAGGAACTTAGCGACGCACATAAAGAGGCGACATGGGGTCTGCGGCTGAAAAGAGAAACCTGAAAGTTAGACTATGAGTTAAATCACTCAGTGAGGTGTTCTGTCAGAGAGAGTGGTGTTTAGTTTACAGCAGCCTGTGACGGACAATAATAATTTAAATGTCTTCCTCACTGTAAGCAGTTATGAAATACCTGTTTGTGAAAGGTTATTTGTATTCTTTATTCTTCATATAGAACCCACTGCTTTCTGCTCACTGGTGAGTTAGCCTCTGAATGAGTGTTAAGCACATCAGGCTGGCAGCTGGATGGGCATTGCACTATGGTAGCTGTTATTTGCACATTGTTAATCATGAGCAATGCATCCTTACATTGTTTAACTGTGAGGTGTTATACAATTGTACTGTAGCTACTATGGAGAGCTTTTTAAGGTAAAAAAATAAACGGCATGATGGGATGTGCAGTACCAAATATGTAAAGCACTTTTTTGTTAATGTATGATTTGCTGCATATAAGGAATAAAACAAAAATCCTCCGTCGTACCATATTGAAGTATCATTATTTTTGCATCGTATCGCACCGAATCGCATAATGTTGAATCAAATCATATCAAACTGTATCGCAACAGGGGTGAATCGTATCGTATCGCATCGCCTGGTGTTTCAAATGTATCGTTAATGTATCGTATCCTGGCAACGTATCGAGATGCTCATCGCATCAGCCTCAGTGATGGAGATGCACATCCCTAACGCACACTCTTTAACGGAGTGGTAGCCTTTAAAGATTTGTGTTTGCTTTTGATTTTTGTCAGACAAAAATGTATATTTAATAGATCAAAGCAAACACAGATGTTCACTGTAATTAATGCTTTTGGGATTTCTAGTGAAATTGCATGTTTGGACTCAAATGTTTCTGGAGAATGTAATAAGATAGAACTATCTCGAAACATACCACATCAAACACTACACATTTGTGCATAGTCACTGCGTAGCTTCCTACTGTTTATTTACACTCCACAGAAGTGTGAGAACATGATGATTGAAAGGGGTAATTGTAACATCAGGAGACTAGAAATAGCAGAGACACTGACGACAACAACAACGACGACAACAACAACAACAACAGCTGGTGGAAGAACAGCAGATATGAGGGGGTTTTAATGCTGTTTGACTCAGTAGGATGCTCCTCTCCTGTAGAGAGTTCAGCAAGCTTTGGCTCCAAACCAGGCTTATTTTCTAAACAGCTGAATGTAAGATCAGTTAAACTGAGAAATAAAAACAGCTGAATTAACTAAATTATTCAAACTGTTCCTATTCTTTTAGCTAATAGCAGTGATGACGTATTTTTGTAGGCTGACCGTCAGTAAGCATCGCAAGGGCTTCCTCATCAAAAACCCATGGGACTTTTCGATTGGATTTTTGTTGAGCACAATAGTCTCCACATATTAACACTACTTTTCTAATTCCTGAAACTTCAATTCAGTTGCCAGAAGTGAAACGCTAAGGAACTATACTACGTTAGCATGAATTCATGTCTCCAGCGCTAAGCTAAAGGCAGACTCCTGTCGGTGCGGTGACATTTAGTATTCTCATTTAGTCAGGACAGTTAGTCATCTTTATTAAGATGTAAAGGTTTCGGCAATTTTGACGAGGACACGTGTTTTTAAATCAACTACACAAGATGATACAATGACACTGCAAAAAGTTACATATTTTTTAACATTATAAATCGCACATTTTGCTGGGGTTGATTCACCGCTGGAAATTCTTGATGAAAACTATGTCCAAATATCCGTTTACAAACTCTCATACAACTTGTGTAGTATAATCCTAGTCAAATGTATCTAGTCGTTTGCTAACTACTTCCAAAACATGCATTTTCACTACAACATCACTATTTAAAACACTTCCGGATAAGCTGTACTTTTCCAGTGTCCACTGTAGATGCAGTGTTTCCCCTACCATTGTCTTGGAGGGGCGCTGCGGTTCGTTTTTGTTACCGTCTCCATGTGGCTAGGGTCTAAGTATGCAAACTTCACCCCACTAAGAGCAACCCATTATCTCTAATTATGACGCCTGCTCAAGCTTCTTAACAAGTCCAGTCATACCGCTATAAACCAACAAGGACACCCGGCTGGGGGACAGACACTTGACAAGCTAAGCATTTAATAACAGCTTCTGCCGGATGCATCTTTCACAAGCAGCAACGACACCTGATCCTGATGTGAGTCCCTGGAGGCTATTTGCTCTGTTTGCTGTGTTTGGATTGTGGGTGTCACCAGACACAGATCAGCGGTCAGTGTGAGACACCAGGCTGCTGATGGAGAGAAACACATGGAATGACTAGCAGCTATACTGTTTCTTTTTAATCTGTTTTCTCTGACCAATCCTCCATGACAGTGTCACTTTTTTTGAACAACTTATTATCTTGTGTTTACTGTCCTTCCCTTGCCCTTATATAGCCATGGTAATTCCATTATAGATTCAACCATCTGTACATTATTTTCTCGATTAATCATGAGTGAAAAATGGCCATCAAGACGTTCCAGAAAGGAGTGTTTTATATTCATACAGTGTAGCGTGTTTGAACCGTTTATAACAGGCTCAAATATACTTAATTTACTATAAGACAACCTGCAGTTATTTACATGTGAGAGGCCTGAATCACTGACTCAAACAATCAAAGCACTTCAAAATCTTCAGTAATTAAAATGATCACACAATCTCCTGATCGTTAAAAGCCGTCTTTATAGTCATCGTAGAGATGTAGAGATGCTCAAATGCTTGTGGCAGAGATACGTTTCCCTTTAACAAATGCACCTGTGTTTATGGTGTAACCAACCAACATGTTACCAGACCAGTTTAGGCCTCTGCCCTTACTCTCATTTGTTTTCTCCACTTGGCTCTGACATATTGTGTTAGGCAATAATGTTTCATGGAGGCGGCTGCAGTTTGTTCTGAGATGCTTCATTATACTTCTTCTTGCATGGTGTCATCTGAGTGTGTTCAATCACATTATAATGCCGGAAGGCAAAGAGATTGCAACAATCCAAGATGTCAGACTACTGGATGAACTGTCTTTGTAATGAGTGACTGAATGAAACTAATGACCGCTCAACAGCCAATAATCATACACCAATAAACCAACACCACACTCAACCTCAGCAAACAGAACCATTTGTTTCTCACCTAGTATTAGCGCAACTATTCTGCCTGCATTATCTTTTATTACAAAAGCAATTTGTTCTCCTTGTTTCTCAGCAGACAGACACACCTGTAACACAAATACATTTCAGAATCTAGAGGATTTTCTGGGAACTTCTGCATTCATTTAATGTACGTAGCAGTGCTGTAAAGTAACCAAGTACATTCACTCAACTACAGTATTTAAGTATAATTTACAAAGTATTCCTACACTCTACTTGTACAATATCTGAGTACTTCTTCAAACTCTGCATTTAAAGTAGCCTACGTAGAAGCTAAAAAAGTACATCATTCAGGAACTGCCTCAGACAGGCTTCCATTAACTGAAAGGGAAACCAGGTTTGAGAGTTGACATTCAATAATACATGTTTAGTGAGCTGTAACTTTATGCAGTTAACGTTATCAACAACCGCACTGACTCAACAATGGTTACTGCTCTGTGCACTGGGTGTGCTGCTTTGAGGTTAAACAGGGCACTTTCTCTTCATCCAGCAGTCAACACAAACAGAGCTAGCATAAGGTGCACAATGATGTGACTAAAGATAAGGAAAACCACAGTGGGGCTTGCGTAATTTCTTCAGTACACCCTTGCCAGCTAAGGGCAGCCTGAGGTGATGCAGATTTAGGAAAGTAGCGTTAGTAGCATTGCACCGAGATGCACTATATTACCTGTCCGTACACCTTTGGCATGGCCGATTCACCAGGGCTCCGGCGGCTTCGATGTTGCGGATAGGCGCCGGAGTCCAACCCGCCTTTAGCGGCACTACGAGCGGACAGGGGCAGCTCTGAAGCAGCGGCGCCTCCTCCATCTCCGTCCAGTAAATCCTGATTTGCTTCTACAGTGAAAACCCCTCTGTTTTGCGGCAGCATGTAGCGCTGCTGTGGGTGCACACGAAGGGTCGACGAATGTATACCAGCGACCCAGAAGACTAATAAATAAAAGGAGCACCGAAGAGAGGACTGCATCTTGCCTGCTTGTGATATCGCCATGTTTGTGTATGTCAGGCTCGTGGATTAGGTGGGACTGAAGAGCTCCTTCTACTGGCAGTGATGCTGCATTCACAAGCAAGAGGAATGTCGGGAACCACTAGACTCCTCTGTTCAAAACATCCTTACGTTGCCTTTTACGTATACACAACATGGTGCACACAAAGGCAGTTAGTCCAATGCTCATCACTGTCTTTTTTTATCGAGACACATTTAAACAAGAGAAATACACAGTGTCGACCTTGAAAATAAACATTACAAAAATACATTTGAAATAGTGAATGTCATACGAATAACGTGAAAATGGCATTATGTGAAAAAAATGGGAATGTCGCCACCTCTCAGGTTAATAACAACAATAACAGATGAATACCACACTCATAACTCATAACAATCTTCAGTGCAATTTAAACTTTATTGTTCTTTAAATGTAATTACAATGTGTAAAAAGTAACGGCTACTTCTATAATTGTATATGATCATCTACAAAAAAATGAAATTATAATTGTTTTACCATGGTGTAATGTCCTATTAATATATATTTTTTTTAATTGTATAAATAATTATATTCTCTTGCTTTATCTGCACCATGCTGTTGTAATAACGTACATTTCATTAAATGACATGTTTCATTACAAGGATCTGGAACACTGGCAGTTTTACTATAGTAGATTGATACAACTATTTTATTTGTTTCAAATGAAGCTACAGTGCAGCCAGGAGACGGCTAGTTAGTTTATCATAATCTGAGAGTGTACCTGTACGAGAGCCGTGACTTCTTGTCGCTTACAGTGAGGTCACCTCAGCAGGGGCGGCGACAGGGGGGAGCTAGGGGGTGCTGAAGCACCCCCCAGGATTGCCAAAGCACCCCCTAAGCACCCCCAATAAATATGTTTTTTTTTTTTTTTCGAAATTTATTATTATTTGTATTAAATTAAATCAGAAAAATTATTGATTACATCAATGCAAATGTGAAACAAATAAATGTTTGACCAAAAACATAAAGCCAACACAGGTGATATGATTAGGCCAATGGCCAGCACCCATTCGATTTTTGACCTACCCATAGGCTAAATTACTTTGTGACACTTGAGTGACTTCCTGTTAGCTGGAGCCCCAAATGATTTGCTAACAGCAAAGTGACAAATGGATCGTTTTTTAGTCCTTAAACGTCCACGTGTGGACACTCAATCAAAACCACCTGAAAGCGAGAGGGATTCTGCACATAATAGGCCTCGTGAGTACAAGTAGCTTACTTCTGGGTCTGTTTCATTCAAGCTCTGCTCTGTGTGTGTGGCACGAGCCATTTTGTGTGCGTGCGCAAGCGAGCGAGAGAGAGAGCTCGCGCACCGGTGGGTATCTACCGGAGATCGTTGTGGTTAGCATCTGGTGCTAGCTAGCCAAGCTAACGGATATAAGGAGCTTTTTCAACAACAAGGTGGAGGGAGAACTCTCTCCTGTCCGACTGATGCCCCTTTCACACCAGCGCCTTTTCAGCTCCGGCACGGAGCTAGAGCCTGAAAAGCGCTGGGTTTTCCAGTTCACACCGGAGCTGCGCCGGCTCTTAGCTCCGGAATCCGCTTCATTTCCAGCTCCAAAAAATTGTCGGTCCAGAGGCAAGAGCTTTGGAGCTAAGAGGTGACGTCGCTTACGTCTCTCTTACGTCGAGGCGTGCAGGAAACTAAACCCACCTCCCATGGGTCGACTGTTATGCCTGCCTACAAGCAGTAGTGCCACTGCCTATAAACACACTTTATAAAGTCAGGCAACACTAACCAGGCTTCGTGTGATTCTGTTTATTGGTGCCTTAATTTGACCATCCGTTCGCTGTTATCGATCATTGTGGAGAGAGGCAGACGTGTTGTTTTGTATTATTGCAGCTATCGGATGCAAGTAGTCAGTTTAGCTTCGGTTGCTATGCTAACATCACCCGTTTTATACCAGAGAAACTTTCATAACAGCGTTGTGATACCAAACAGTGTCAATTCAGACTGACACACATTCACTTAGGCTAAGGGGAACTGGGGATATGCATCAGCTGCTTGTGTGAGTCGGACAGTGAATACTTTAGAGCGGCCGCTGCAGTGTGAGCTAACCGGGAGCTAACGGGAGAATAAACTCCCGTGGAAGAGCAGCCAGCACTGCAGCGGTCGGTAAATGCTGCAGAAACACATTAATAAACAATAAACCACGGCACTCTGGAGAAAAGTATAAGGTTGGAGAAGTCGTTATTCAATTTATTCTGGCTTCGTGTGATTAAAAGCAACACGATCATCGACCCGACGCAGTTGTTGTTGTTGTTGTGAGCTGCCGTTGGGGGGCAAATCAGCAATGTAAACGGTGACGTCATGACGCAGCAGGGGCAGCTCTGGGGCGCCAGTGGGCGGTGTGCACAGAGCGGGAGCTGAAAAGGGAAACCGGAGCTGAACCAGAAAAGCTCCCGCTCGGAGCTAGAAACTGAAAAGCGCTGGTGTGAAAGCCGCATGAGAGTCTCAGATAACCTCAGCTCAGGTGAAGTAAAGGACTCAGTGTTTAGATAGTTAACTTTAGTCTCAGTGGGTCTCAAACGGTTTGTTTTAAAAGGGGAGTGATTTGTAAAATATCTATAAAGAAATAGAAAATCTGTTTACAGTTCTGTTTCATATGTATGTTGAGAGATACTGTATATCCATAGATCTCTTCATTTTGGCTCTCAAAGTGCACCAGATCGATGCTTTTAACTTCAATATTTAAAAAGAAATCTTCCCGGGGGAGCTTGCCCACTAGAGGAGGTGAGGACCCTCCTAGAGGAGGTGAGGTCCACTCCCCACTTGTAAAAATAGCACTTTACCCCTGCTTACACCTATATGCCGCGAGCTGATTACCGAGCCTTCATTGTAACAGTCGCGGGTACACTGTGTGTGTGTGTGTGTGTGTGTGTGTGTGTGTGTGTGTGTGTGTGTGTGTGTGTGTGTGTGGTGTGTGTGTGTGTGTGTGTGTGTGTGTGTGTGTGTGTGTGTGTGTGTGTGTGTGTGTGTGTGTGTGTGTGTGTGTGTGTGTGTGTGTGTGTGTGTGTGTGTGTGTGTGTGTTGCAGTAGAAAATGTAACTGTAGCGGTGGTGCATTAATGGGAAACCCTTAATGTTTGAGCACCCTCTATGAAACGTCAAGCTACCCCACAGCACCCCCTAGAGAAAATCTCTGGTGCCGCCACTGCACCTCAGTCACATCACCTATTGTTGTAAGGTCATATCATTGCATGTTAGTTCACCAGTCCACTAGGAAGCACTGTGACATTGAAGTTGTTGCCGTTCCATAAGCATAAAAGAGGAACTGGGGCCTATGTTGTTATGCTAAGTATGTGATGAACCGGAGTCGCAGCTCGGCGCAACCAGAAACCAAGAAACTCCACTATGCTCACCAGAAGCCTCCTGTGAGTTACTACATAATGGCGACGAGGATAAAAGTACAGCAGATGCCTGGTGGAAATGCACACAAATGAGCGAGACTGTGGAGTGGCTACGTTAACGGCACCAAACACCGGACAGTGGTGTGAGCTAGAAGATGGCGGCGGCAATGGTAGGAAAGACCGCTCCTTTTGATAGTCAATCCCAGACGTGGGAGGAATATTGTGAGGTTCTCCAATATTTCTTTGAAGCTAATGAGATCGAAGATGCAGGTCGGCAGAAAACTATTTTGCTCAGTTCAGTTGGCAGTCAGACTTACAGCCTTATGAGGAACCTTATCAGCCGGCGAGGCCAGGAGAGAAGACGTTGGATGAGCTTGTTCAGCTGCTGAAAGACCATTTCAACCCCAAACCCAGTGAAATTGTACAGCGCTACAAATTTAACTCAAGAAGTAGGAAGCTGGGAGAAACAGTCATGGAGTATGTTGCTGTGCTAAGGAAATTAGCACAAGATTGTAACTATGGAGACAAGTTATCAGAAATGCTGCGTGACAGGCTGGTCTGTGGGATTGGGGAGGATCGCATACAACGGCGATTGTTGTCAGAGCCGGATTTGACCTTCGACAGGGCACTGAAGCTGGCCCAGGCTATTGAGACAGCCAGCAAGAATGTGAGAGACTTACAGTCATTGGAGTCAGCACCCTCGCACATGAGTGCACCTGAGGCAGTGCACAAGATGACGGCAAGGCAGAGCCCCAGTGAGCAGCAGCACCAGCATAAGGCTTGTTACAGGTGTGGCAGTGAGCAGCACATAGCTGGGGACTGTAGGTTTATTAAAGAAACCTGTCACAAGTGTGGGAAGATAGGCCATATTCAGAAAGTGTGTAGGTCAAAAGGCTCAGTTAGTGTTTCACAAGCAAAAGGGGGTGGAGTATATGAGAGATATAAGCATGTGAAAACTCAGGGAGCAAACTATGTCAGCCAGGGGGAGGGCGAAAAATATGACATAGACACAGATGAGATCATGTTCACTTTGTACAAAGTGGAGGAAATAGACATACCGGCAGAGGAGCCATTTCTAGAAACACTGACTATTAACGAAACTGAAACACAGTTTGAAGTAGACTCATGATGTGGGGTAACAGTGGTGAACCACTCAGTGTACAAAACCTTATGGAGGGGAGAGGTACCAGCCCTACAACCCTGCAGAGTGAGACTCAGACACAGGACATAGGGTAAATGTTTTGGGAGCAGCTATGGTAAAAGTGCAGCACAAACAGTCAGTAAAAAACCTACCGTTGGTAGTTGTGCCAGGGATGGGCCCTAGTCTAGTTGGCAGGAACTGGATTAAGAAGCTAGGTTTGCAGTGGAGACCGGAAAGCCAGATTCACCATGTCAGGGAAAAAACATTGGAGGAGGTACTTGGGGAATATGAGGAGGTTTTCAAAGAGGAACTAGGGAAATTTAAAGGGGCCCCAGCTAAACTATATGTGGACAAGGAAGCAACCCCCAGGTTTTTTAAAGCTAGACCGGTCCCATATGCAATGAGAGGAAGGGTTGAGGCCGAACTGGACGTCTCTGAAAGTATGGACAGACAAGTATCCAGTACTCTCGCGGGTGCAGGAATTGGTAAACAGAGGCTGGTCATCAGAATTAAAAGAGATTGAGTTTGGCCCTTATGCAGTGAGGAAACAGGAACTCAGTATCCAAAATGGGTGTGTGTTGTGGGGCGCAAGAGTTATTGTGCCAAAGCCAGGCCAAGAAAGTGTTTTGAGACAGCTTCATCAATGCCATCCAGGAGTGTCCAGGATGAAAGCACTGGCTAGGAGCTATGTATGGTGGCCAAAGCTCGACAAGGATGTAGAGGATACTGTCAAGTCCTGTATAACATGTCAAGAGCACCGAAATGTTCCGGCACCAGCTCCGATACACCCCTGGGATTGGCCTGATAAGCCCTGGAGTCGTATTTATGTGGATTATGCTGGGCCATTCATGGGGAAGATGTTTTTTGTGCTCATCGATGCACACTCAAAATGGATGGATGTGGTTCCAGTCAATTCTGCCACTTCAGCCACTACAATTGAGTGCCTGCGTACCAGTTTCAGTAACCATGGACTGCCTGAATTGTTGGTGTCTGATAATGGCACCTGTTTCATCAGAACAGAGTTCGAAGATTTCCTGAAAAGAAATGGTATCACGCCTCCATTAACGGGTTAGCAGAGAGAGGGGTACAGACATTTAAAAGGATGATGAACATTTTTCCAGAAGGCACACTGACAGCCAAGGTAGCCAGAGTGTTATTTAGTTATCGTGTGACTCCTCAGACTACAACAGGTCTGTCACCAGCAGAGCTGCTTCTCGGGAGGAAGCTAGGTTGCTGTTTGGATTCAATTAATCCAGATCTGTGCATGAAGGTGAAAGAAAAACAGGAAAGTCAAATAAGAGATCATGACAAAAAGGCAAAGGGGCGCTGGTTCAAAACAGGAGACTCAGTGCTGACGAGAAACTTCAGTTTTGGACCCAAGTGGATTCCAGGAATCATAGAGTCAGTGACAGGGCCAGTGTCATATAAAGTGATGCTGGGTGATGGGAGAGTAGTCAGGAGACATGTGGACCAGATTCCTGCTCACCACCAAAGACCAGAAAAAGACCATGAAAGACAACAGACTGACTCGACTCAGCTAAGTCAGGCAGCCGAAAAAGGAGAGACATGGCAGGACGTTGAGAATGTGGTGCTCAGTGGGGACGAGTTGGAAGAGCCAGCAGCTACAGAAGCTGCAGCAGCAGAGAAGGTCCATGGAACTGTGGAAAATACAAGTCCAGGGAAGAGACAGTCAAAAAGAGAGACTAAGTTACCCAGTTACCTTAAAGACTTCCAGCTGAGCTAAGAAGGGAATAGATAATACTGTTGTGAGTCACCCGTTAGGTTTAATAAAAAATTGTTACAGTGTTACAATGTTCCTGTTGGATGTATATAACCTGCTTGAGGGGAAGGGGATGTTGTAAGGTCATATCATTGCATGTTAGTTCACCAGTCCACTAGGTGGCACTGTGACATTGAAGTTGTTGCCGTACCATAAGCATAAAAGAGGAACTGGGGGCTATGTTGTTATGCTAAGCATAGATATATATATATAAACACTAGATGGCTCATGGGAGATTTTACAGCGTAGCTGACCGGCCGCCATCTTGCTACAGTCAACAGTTACTCTGATTCGCGTTATGGTAGCTGTTGTAAGGTGAGTGATCTGCACAAAAATACTCTTAACTCGCTGAAATCTTGACTGATTTACAAACGGTTTGGTTTATTATAACATTATTAGCATGGCTATGATACAGGATGCTTGGACATGTTGAAATTGCAGCTTTTCTTTGTGTATGTGGTTGTATTTATTAGCTGGCTAATAACAAGAGGCTGTCAGTGAGACCTAGTATTACAAAGTTCACCCAGCAACTTTACACCAGTGGGAGAGGCAGAACTGCTCTTTCTTTTCAACATAACTTAAGTTACACATGATTTCTTCCAAGTGGTTTGGCTTGTTAAAAACATCTTGTATTATGATACAGGAATTTGCTGGCTTTGTGTTTACAGAAGTACCTGACTATGCCGGACTTTTGTGCAGCCTACGGATGCTCCAATCGCCGCTGTCTGCAAACAAGAACCCGTGGGATCACCACATATGTTTATGTTTGCTCAGTCTAATAAACCCATAACATGGTTGTGAAAGAATACCAAAGCTGAGGCTGGACGATGATTGATTGTTGGTGTGCCATGTGTCACCGTGTGTCTTATTGGTTTTGTGTTATACTGTATTTTATTGTGTGCAGCTGGTCCTTATCTCCAAGACACATTTAAAACAAATAACCTTGAACCTTGAAGCCCCATCTCTCCCCACCTGCTCCTGCTTCCTACATCCCCTCCACACCACACCAAGTTGTTCTTCTTAATAATAATAATACATTTATGTTGGGGGGCCGCCTTTCATAACACCCAAGGACACCTTACAGGGGCATAGGGGCAATATAGGGAACAATTTAAACAGTGGATTTTGTGATATATCAGCCGGGGTGAGACAAGACAAACTACAGAAGGACGCAAAAGGACACATGGTACAGTTTATATTATTCTTGGTCTTTTTTCAATAACATATTTCAAAGGTTCTGGATTTGTTTACAATTCTATAAACTAAATACAAAACTAGGATGATATGAAGATCTCATGTCAAAAATAATTGTGATAAATTAGACGGAACTGGCCTGTCTGTGAGCACATTTTATGTTGGTTTGGTTCTTCTGATAAAGGTATGAATATCTAATTAATATACCAACATATGCTATTGTCATTAGTTGTGCCCCTGTTCTTCAAGCTAAGGCATTGCTAAATTAACAACTCTTGGCTTACAGAGTGGTAACATGAGACCGATTTTTATATATAAAATATAAATGTATTTTAATTTTATAATTTATGCATAATTTATTTTAAATATTAACAATATAATAAAATAAATGGAAATATATACACTGGCAAATATTTAATATAAATATCGTGTGTGTGTGTGTGTGTATAGCTATTTCTTTATCTGATTAATGTTATTTTCATATGAAAGTTCATGATTATAAGTATGCAGTATCATAACTACATCTTTGATGTTTATAAAAAACCAAACCGTTTGAAAATTGAGCAAGCTATGGTTATTTAAATAGTAAACCATAATGTTATGAATGAGAGCACTGCCTGTAGCAAGATGGCGGCCAAGTGGCAACGTCGGTCTCCATTGGCCAGCAGCACGGGTGAGTCATCTAGTGTTTATATATATATCGATGATGCTAAGTATGTGATTAACCGGATTCGCAGCTCGGCGCTACCAGAAACCAATAAATTCCACTATGCTCACCAGAAGCCTCCTGTGAGTCACTACACCTATCGAGACAACAACTTAACCCTTTTACAGAAAACAAGATACAACATGTTAATAAGTGAGCTTTGAGGTGCTGGCAGGTGGTATTTGTTAGCTTTGGACCAAGCCCGGCCAACTGTTTCCAGTCTTATGCTATGCTAACTGGCTGTTAATTCTAGCATTACAATTTACCTAAGCTTTACGGTTAATAGCCTACTGATTGTTGGGTATAAAGAGAAATCCTGAAAATACCTAAATGACTACTAGTAGTCATTTACACTAGTACTTGGGGCTAACAACACATTAGTTCATTTACATTTACAAGTCCTACATTTTTAATTACAACATGGGCTACTTACCATGATTCCATAGTACATAGGCTACAGTATGCTATGAGAGGCAGGATTAATGATTTGTGACTCCTATTATAACAGGGTTGCCAACTTTGGGTACCTGGTTGGAGTGAGATTTTTATATCATGGGTTACGCATATGCGCACTAAATGACTGCTATCGTGTTGGAGCGAGAGCTTAGCATAACTTTTCTGACCTCGATACATTTCCATTTACATGAGGATGTGACTAGCAGTTTGAAAGGATGTACTTGAATTATTATTATATATTATCATTATGTCAGTGGTCTAAAATGGTCCTACAACGGTGCCGACAATATTATCGTTTATCGCAATAATTTCCGGGAAAATGTATCCAACAAAATTAATTATCGTGAGAGGCCTATACATGAAACACACAGACACAAACAAATATACAGACTTACTCCAAACTGCTGCCAAATATATTAATTAACACACTCTCATTCTCTTTGACTCTATTTTGGCCTAGTAGAACAATAAGCAGCAGACTTTTACTTTTGTATCATTTTTACTGGATCTTAGATCTGCGCATGCGCAATGCACAATACGGGTCGGATTGACCAACCGGCTCCCACTGCTCTGCTGTCTGTTAACTTTGTTAAGAGTGCTAGGGGCGGGGAGGGAGCGGATCGACAGCTTGAGCAGCTGTCAACTCAACATTGTAAATAACAAACCAAAAACTATCGCCGGTTCATCTTGTTTTTGGCGTGAGAATAGTTTGGGCAACGTGAGATTGAGAGTGAAAGCGTGTGTCACAGCCAGTGGTTCAACTTAGCCCCCCATGAGGAACTGAGGATATGTTAAGTCTCTGTAAAAGAAATGGAGAGAGCAGCCACTAATGGCAAGGGTGGAAAATCCATCAGAACAGTGGCAAAGGACAGAAATATTGAAAGGTCAACCCTGCGTATATAAAAAGGAAGGAGGAAAGGGAAGTGAAAACAGTACAAAAACTGTCTGACCAGTTCCATGGCCTTATTCCAACGTAATGCTGTGAACTAGCCTTTGATTTAGCAGACAGAAACAACATTCCTGTACCAAACAACACAGGTTTAAACTTGAAATTGATACATTTTCCCCCAGATGGCTCACTTTGCCCCTTGACTCGGATCTACTTGCCCCTAAAATGGGGAAAGATAAGCCACAAGACAACTGTTTTTTGAGAACAAAATATTTTATGGCCATTTGTGATGGATGCATTATTATCATTTTGATTGACAGAAGACATCCTGAAGTAAAGTGTGTTGTTGTCATTTGACTTCTATCTAATTTGTCCTTGCAGTAAAAATTGGCTCATCTTGTAAGCCTTACATTTGCAAAGAATGTCCTCATTTCCGTTGAGTCATGAATGCAGAACTGTAATTTGATTCCATATCTTTGATCACTTGTACTTGGCTACTTTCATCGGTTTAAATTGAGGCTTTATGGTTTTACATGACACACAGAAATAATCCACTCTGCTGCCACCGGGCAGCAGCATTGATCTGCAGTTAAACCCACTTTAGCAGCTTCATCCGATATCCTGTAACTCACAGTGTAGTTATAATCTTCTTTTGAATAATCCCATTGATTCAATCCACCCAGACTAAACAAAGGGATTTGGCGACACAGCATGTCCATGACAGTAAGTGTTTGTTATACATTTTGTGTGTCAGACATCTTAATCCACATGTGGGTAAATAAAGGAAAAGGCACTCTTTCTCTCTCATTGCCTCTCTCTCTCTCATGCCTAACAGTGGCTACTCTGGATAAGCAAAACTATTACTTTAGTTGTTTTACTTTTTGACAGGTATAGTACCTCATCATTCGACAGAGGAGGTGAAGTTGCAGCCATCTTTGACTCAGGTTTACTCATCAATACCAAACTAAAATTAAATTATACCTCCTTTGAAAGCCTTGTTTTTAGTCTTACGCATCCAACCTGGAAAACATTGCAGCCAATCTTATTTGTTACAGTGTACCGTGCACCAGGTCCTTATTCAGAATTCTTATCAGAATTCTCTGAGTTTTTATCAACTTTGGTACTTAAAACAGATAAAGTAATTATCGTAGGTGACTTTAATATTCATGTTGACAACGATAAAAATAGCCTTACTGTTGCATTTAACTCTATATTAGATTCTATTGGTTTCCGTCAGAGTGTAAATAAATCAACCCACTGTTATATTCACACTCGACCTTGTTCTGACTTATGGTATTGAAATTGAGCAACTATTAGTCGAACCGCATAATCCTGCTTTATCCGACCGTTTTTTAGTAACTTTTAAAGTAGGCTACTGTTAATAGACTACAAAAAATTAGTCAAAAGTTCCTGCAGCAGAAACCTATCTGTTAGTGCTATAGCCACATTTAAGGAAGAGATTCCATCAATACTTAACTCGATAGCATGTCTGTATGTAAGGGAGGAAACTTATACCAAATGTACACCACCCCAAATTGATCTTGTTGTTGATAGTGCTACAGATGCGCTGCGAACACAATTAGACTCTGTTCCTTCTTTGAAAAAGAAGAAAATAAAACAACATAGATTAGCTCCATGGCATAATGCCGAAACCCGCAAAATAAAGCAAAAGTCGAGACAACTTGAAAGGATATGGCGTTCCACTAAACTTGAAGAATCTCGTTTAATTTGGCATATTACTCTCAATGAATATAAGAAAGCACTGCGTAAAGCGAGAGCAGCCTACTACTCTTCATTAATAGATGAGAATAAGAATAATGCAAGATTTCTTTTCAGCACTTATAGCCAGGCTGACAGAGAGCCACAGCTCTATTGAGCCTTCTATTCCCATCAATCAATCAATCAATCAATCAATCAATCAATCAATCAATCAATCAATCAATCAATCAATCAATCAATCAATCAATGTTTATTTATATAGCCCAATATCACAAAATGTTACATTTGTCTCAGTGGTCTTCACAGTGTGTACAGAATATCAGTATGACAATACGACACCCTCTTTCCTTAGATCCTCACATCGTACAAGGAAAAACTTCTGGAGAAAACCCACAGTTTAAAGGGAAAAATGGGAGAAACCTCAGGGAGAGCAACAGAGGAGGGATCCCTCTCCCAGGACGGACAGACGTGCAATAGATGCCGTGTGTAAATTGAAAGACAATACATTTGCAACATAGGTAGTCCAAATGTTTGGAAATGCATGTGTGTATAAAAGGAAGATGAATCCACGAGGATATCCATCCAGGACCGATGATCCAGGACCACAGCCACGACTCGCGATCCAGGGCTCGCGATCCAGGACACAGGACCGCAGGATCATCCATGACTCCGGATCCCGGCGTATATAGACACCAAAAAGAAAGAAATTTGGGGAAGCTGGGTTAATCGGAACATGAGAGTACACAGGTATAGACAGAGAGAAGGAAGAAGTAAGATGTCCCCTGACAAACTAAGCCTATATCAGCCAAACTAGGGGCTGAATCTAATCAGCCCTAACTATAAGCTTTATCAAAAAGGAAGGTCTTAAGCGCACTCTTAAAAACGGATAGGGTGTCTGCCGCCCGAACACAAACTGGAAGCTGATTCCACAAATGTGGAGCTTGATAAGAAAAGGCTCTGGCTCCCATTGTACTTTTAGAGACTCTAGGAACAACCAACAACCCTGCATTCTTGGAACGCAATGCCCTAGTAGGACAGTAGGGTATAATGAGTTCTTTATAGGATAATGAATTCCCATAGCACTAATGATTTTATGTGCTTTTTTAATGATAAAAGTGTTACTCTTAGAAACAAAATGAATGACCTCTTGCCTTTGACCAGTATAGTGTTATCAACAGCTCTTGGAAATGTAAGTTCTAATATTACACGAGATAGTAAATTAGAATGCTTTTCAGCCATAAATGTTGAACAATTTAATTCAATGATTCTTTCCTCTAGTCTAAACCATCAATGTGTATCTTAGACCCAATTCCAACTAAGCTGTTAAAGGAAGTTTTCCCTTTAATTAGCACTTCTTTATTAAATATTATGAATATTTCTTTATTATCGGGCTATGTTCCACAATCATTCAAAGTAGCAGTGATAAAACCTCTTCTTAAAAAGCACAACTTCGATCCAGAGGTTTTAGCCAACTATAGACCTATTTCTAATCTTCCGTTCCTCTCAAAAATTCTTGAGAAAGCAGTCTCAAAACAGTTGTGTGATTACTTTAAAAACAATGATTTATTTGAAGATTTTCAGTCTGGCTTTAGAACACAACATAGCACAGAGACAGCTCTGGTTAAAGTCACAAATGACCTTCTAATAGCCTCGGACAAAGGACTTGTCTCTATTCTTGTTTTGCTCAATCTCAGTGCTGCATTTGATACTATCGACCATGATATCCTATTGCAAAGATTAGAGCACTTAGTTGGCATAAAGTCAACTGCTTTAGGCTGGTTTAGGTCCTATCTATCTGAACGTTTTCAATTTGTGTGTGTCAACGATGAATCTTCAATGCAAACCAAAGTTAGCCATGGAGTGCCACAGGGCTCAGTGCTTGGACCTATTGTTTTCACATTATATATGCTTCCGTTAGGCCATATTATAAGGAATCATTCTGTACATTTTCATTGTTATGCGGATGATATATACTATATTTATCCATCAAGCCTGATGAAACCAATCATCTCAATACAATTCAAGACTGCCTCAAGGACTTAAAAACTTGGATGACCTTACATTTTTTTATGTTAAACACAGCCAAAACTGAAGTTATTGTACTCGGCCCAAAGACTCTACGACACAAACTATCTAAAGATATATTAACTATGGATGGCATTAATTTGGCCTCCAATGAGACTGTAGGCATCTTGGTGTTATATTTGATCAGGCTTTATCTTTTAACGCCCACATAAAATCAATCTCAAGGACTGCCTTCTTTCATCTACGTAACATTGCAAAAATCAGGCATATCTTGCCTCAAAACGATGCAGAGCTACTAGTCCATGCATTTGTTACTTCAAGGCTGGATTATTGTAACTCTTTATTATCAGGGTGTACCAAGAAGTCATTTAAGTCGCTTCAGCTGATTAAAAAATGCTGCAGCACGTGTACTAACCAGAGTTCGGAAAAGGGACTACATTACTCCTGTTCTGGCTGCCTCACACTGGCTCCCTATAGAATACAGAATTGAATTTAAAATTCTTCTTCTCGCCTACAAAGCCCTTAATGGGCAGGCGCCATCTTACCTTAAATAACTCATTATACCCTACTGTCCTACTAGGGCATTGTGATCCAAGAATGCAGGGTTGTTGGTTGTTCCTAGAGTTTTTAAAAGTACAATAGGAGCCAGAGCCTTTTCTTATCAAGCTCCACTTTTGTGGAATCAGCTTCCAGTTTGTGTTCGGGCGGCTGACACCATATCCGTTTTTAAGAGTGAGCTTATAGACCTTCCTTTTTGACAAAGCTTATAGTTAGGCGGGCCTGATTAGATTCAGCCCCTAGTTTTGCTGCTATAGGCTTACGGCCCGTCTACACTACAGGCATCAAAAAATGCTTTCAACGCTTCGCCTATTCATTTGAATGGGGTGACGTAGAAGATTTGAATCTTCGCCGAACTGCATTGTGGGGAGCATGGCATGGCTTTGCAAGCATCACGAGCATCTATCGGCATCAAAAGTTGAACAATGTTCAATGTTGAACAATGTTCAACTTTTGAGGCTCGATGCTTGGCATCAACCAATCAAATCCCGTTTATGCAATTCCCGCCAGTACAAGCGCTAGCCAATCAAACCGCGTGCAAGCTGGGAGAGCCAGACCGCAGTTCATTTCCTCATATTCCAAACGAGAAATTGCGGTAGCAAATCACCCGGTTCTTTACGACCAGAACTATTTACCGGGATACAAACCTGAGGAACCAGGCATGGAGGGAGGTGGCAGAGACAGTGGGTGAAACTGGTAGGTTTTCGCCTGTTTGGGGAGTTTATATCCAGTTTACTTCGTTTTAACATTGCTTTTGCTTTGTATGCCGGGGGCGGGAGGGAGATTCCTGATTGGTTGTTGGTCGCCTTGGGCGCGAGAAATCGCCAAGCCTCAGACACGCCCAGCTTCAAGATTTTTTGATGCCTGTAGTGTAGACGGCCGTTAGACTGTCGGGGGACACCTTACTTCTTCCTTCTGTCCGTCTGTACCTGTGTACTCTCATGTTCCAAATAACCCAGCTTCCCCCAAAATTTCTTTTTGGTGTCTATACGCCGTGATCCTGAGTCGTGGCTGATCTTGTTGCTGCGGTCCTGTGTCCTGGATCTTCTATCCTGAGTCTTGTATTTGAGTCCTGGACTTCGAGTCGTGGCTGAACCTGTCACTGTGGTCCTGCCTGACTCTCATCATACTACTTCCCTGATGGCTCCCACAGGATTGTTGACATCCTCGTGGATTTATCTTCTTATTATAGACACATGCATTTCCAAACATTTGGTCTACCTATGTTGTAAATGTATTTTTTCGATTTACACAGGGCACCTATTGCACGTCTGTCTGTCCTGGGAGAGGGATCCCTCTTCTGTTGCTCTCCCTGAGGTTTCTCCCATGTTCCCCTTTAAACTGTGGGGTTTTTCCTTCTTTGGAAGTTTTTCCTTGTACGATGTGAGGGTCTAAGGACAGAGGGTGTCATATTGTCATCCTGATATTTTGTACAAACTGTGAAGTCCACTGACACAAATGTAACATTTGTGATATTGGGCTATATAAATAAACATTTATTGATTGATTGATTGATTGATTGATTGATTGATTGATTGATTGATTGATTGATCATCCTAGCTCTGTACAGCACCATGTAAAAAAAAAAGATATACATTTTTGTTGCACCTAATTGAAAACGGGCCTCAGCCTGGCCCCACCTCTTGCTCAGAGATGTAAGGAGTACTCAGATCTTGTTCTTAAGTAAAGTAGAAGTACCAGAGTGAAGGAATACTCTGTTACGAGTAAAAGTCCTGCAATCTTTTGATCCTGAAATGGGCCAATCTCTCACTCATTATGCAGATTGACCCATTTCAGGATAATATATAGTATATGTTTTGATTCTAATTAATGATAAATGTAAGCGTTTATCAAAGCTGGTAAAGGTACAGCTAGTTTTGATTACGCTGTATACTGCTGGTATAGCTTGTGAATTTACTCAAGGTGTAACTAAAATCTTAATTAAGTGTTGATTTATTTATTATTATCCCATATGCGGAGTAACTTAAGATATTAAATAAATGTAGTGGAGTAAAAATACACAATTTAGCTCTGAATTGTAGCGGAAAAATAAGTACAAAGTAGTAAAACAATTAAATACTCAAGTATTTAAAAATGGTACTTAAGTACACTACTTGAGTACACTACTGTTACTTTACACCACTGATTTAGCTTTGCCCCTTATGACCCTGATAAATGAACTTGGCCTACTCTTACATCACACCTATATTAGTCTGTCATTATGGTTTACTCAATATGGATTGTTTATTGAAATGTAATAATAATAGCCTAGACCAGAAGCTATTCAAGTCAAATATTAATATAATATTTCGAAATGAAATGCATTATTTCCACCAGGTTTTGACATCCAAAACTATATTCAGTCTATGGTGTGTATGAATATTGTTGACAAAAGTCAAATGAATGTGTTTTGTAAATATACTCTCAGTAGAAATGTGCCACCTGAATTTACGAAGGGGCATTGAATGCATCATTTTCACACTCGCAAGTGCGAAACCGTTATTTTGACGTTTATCTCGGTAATCACCTCAAAATTAACCTGTCTGTGCACACCAGCCATAACATAGCTATCAGTTAACTATTAATCTGTTAAATGATTATATGAATCATTCAACTATACAACTCAGACATTGTATGCCTGGTAAGTAGAGTTTAGCTATCGTTGCTTTAGTAACGGCTAATTTAACGTTGAAGTTAGCCAAGCTAATATATTAGCACTTAGCTAAGCAGCTGGCTAACCTGCTCACTTGACATTTAATTGTAATTTATGTTAGCAATTTACCCCTATGACAAAACCACAGGATAATCTGTTATAGTTTAGTTGACTATGGGCTGACGTTAAATATGTTTTCAATACATGACATGTAAGCAGATAGCATAGCTAGCTAACGTTAGCTACTGGATATTGTTTATACATAACGTTTATAAATAAAGTGTTCAACAGCACCACTAGAAAAGATAACTAACGATATCTAACTTTAACTATACAAAATACTGCATGTTTTAAATGCTATCTTAACTCTTCAGACACTAATGATACAATGGATAATCAGTGGAGGAAGTAAATGTACTCAAGTATTGTAGTTGTACTATTTTGACATGTTTGTACTTTTCTTGAGTATTTCCATGTATTGCTACTTTATACGTCTACCCCACCACATTTTAGAATTGGATATCATACTTTTTACTCCTCTACATTTATTTTAACACTCATAGTTACCAGTGACCTTATATACAAACTCATGATATGCTGGTATGATATAATGCAGTACTGTACTGCTGATCTACACAGTATTTCACGTATCTAGTTGACTCTCTCTCTCTGACTTTTACAGTAACATTACGTCCAAATGAAAGAAGCAGTACCAATGGCAGGAAAAGTGATTCCACCGTCATTAAACAAGAGGGCAGTGAACAACACTAAGAGTCCTAAACAGACAACACCTCAAGAGGTAAGGATAGCGTTCTTAAATCAAAGTCTATTCAATTAGCATTTAAAAAAGAATAATGATAAAGTGGCTCGAATTAATAAAAAAATGTTATAATAATTAAGGATTTTGCAATTTTTTACATGTTCACTAATTAGATCAACTTTTAAATCCTGGAATAATGTTTTAATGTAACCTGTCTGTTCTCCATTGCAATAGAAGGAACATCCACCTGCAAATCAAGAGAACTCTCCACCCAAAAAGAAAAAACCTCCCTCTAAATCAACCACTGACGAGTCAGCAGATTTATTTGTGGTGAAAACTGCAGGTATGTAATGTCATATTATACTGCCAGTCACACAAAACTGTTGTAAAAAAAAACTTTATTTTATTGAAATTAGACTTCAACATCACATTAGCTAACATCAATTATCCATGTAAGTAGCTATCTATCACCATATTGGTGGTTTATGATTTGTATTATTATTCCATAATGCATGTCTACCCTGCAGAGCGAAACTGTGTATCCTTCTGGCGGTTTGTACGTTGACAAGCCGCTCTCACAGGAAACAGCGGCTTACACAATGATTGGTGTAAATTGGGAGAAATGTGTTATATGAATATAGTGATCACATAATGGAATTCTCAATTCTTATTTTCTTCTGAATATTTTAATTACAGTGTTTTTAAAGCTTAAAAAACATTTATTTGGCAAGTAAATGATGCTAAAGCTTGCACTAAAGGCCTAACATGGAAGTAATAACACGAATACAGTATATACTGTGGTAGTCCCCATATTCAGGTGTGGAATTAGGTCATTAGGCTTATCTGTCTTTCCTCTATCATCAAGACTGATCAAATAATTAGAGCACAACACCTGCTACAGGAGCTGCATCCACCATTACGTACAATCGTTCAACTTTCGCCAGAAATGAATGTGTTCCATAAACTCTGTCTCATTCTCTTTCTCCCGTGTTAGCTGCAATAGGCAATTACAACTATCCAAACCATCAACAATTATCATTTTTGAATTGCTTTTGGCTGACCCTATGTGTCTATCTTCAGTATTAGTAAACACATTATAACAAAGTGTAAAGCTTTGCTATCATTGCTTTTCTGTGCTAATCCAAATAGTCAAAATCACATGACTTGATATGGCCTGGTTCCCAAACAGGTAATTCTTCTACATCATATTTTCAGTTACAAATAGAAAACTATATTCTCAGAATTGTTATTTTGTATTGGGGTTAATTGTCTTGATAAGATCCTTTTTTTGCCATTGAGTGACATTTCTGCATCCGTTCTGTTGTTGTGCTTTCTTACAGGTGCAGGTAGAGAGGTCAGCATGATGTTTTCAAAATTTGCTCAAGTGTTAAGGTACGTTGTGTTTCAATCAACCAGATTACATTTGATAACGTTTTGAAGTTTCTTGATTATACATAATACTCAAAACTTTGAAAATGCTCAATGCTTAGAACTTTCCATGTCAATAAAACATTAAAGATCTGTGACTAAAAACAGACCCAATTTCAGTAAGTTGCTGGTTTTCAGGAAGAAATCATAGGTAGAAAGCAAAAGCCAAACACTTTAAATGCAGGCGTTTTTTTAAAGTTCAGTAGATCAGGTTTTCTTCCAAAAATGAGAAGGTGCAACATGAAACCATTTTGAGTATAGACATTCACAGATTGAACACTGACACACATTTCCTTCTGTACTATTATTACCACTGTGACACTTCTCTAACGTCAGCACTTGTGGTTTGTTTCAGTGAGAGAGCTGCAGCTGATACCTCCCAGATGAAGGAGCTGGAGGGCATTTTGACAGAAGCTCAAAACCTCGAGTCCCACCTGAAGGAGAAGAAAAAGAACCTGAGGCAAACTCTGGCTCTAATTTCTGATAAACTGCTGGGTTAAGGAACCAACGCCATGCAGAAGACCTTTTTATGTTACTGACAAATTATTTTTCTCTCTTTGAATATCTTTGTTCATGTACTGCATGCCTTCTGCAGTTCATGTGTTAGTCATATTAACGAATATTCTGACATAAAATAAAGTCATATATGTTGACTGTTTTAATTTTAGAGATATTAAAGTTATTAGCTTTACTAAAAACTCATTCTGAATATTAAAATTAAATTGTAATATAATATTTAAAATTATTTATTTTCACTCAACATGTGAATTGTCATTCTTTATACTAAACTTCGCGGAAAAGGCTGTATATAAACTGACTCTTGCGACTTTTGAAATGTATCTTGCTGAAATGTATGCATTACTGTTTAGAAAGAATTAAAGTGGCAATCAAGTAAGAACAATTGTGTTGTGTTTTCATTTTAGATAGTTAATATGACTGATCTTTTGTGGAATTCAAAAATAAGGACGTTTTGCATGACATATTTTTTTCCATCCGCTAAATATTCAGGTGTTTTTTCATTTTTATATTAGCAGTATTGTGACAAAATCCAGCCAGCAGGGGGTGCAAGTGTGCCACATGTATACATCAACATTTACTGAAAAATATTCGAAATTCATAATGTTAGAGTAGTGTTTAGTTTAGTTATGTTTCAATATATCAGTGACTGAAATGTGCAGTTCCTTTAGAATGAAGTTATAATAAACAGTGGTATAATTGCAGCAATACAATACCTGTTTACACTGGCTGTAAAAAATGTACGTGCAGTTCTGTTACATAATGTCCACTTGCAGTTAGAAAGCATTTTACAAACAATTGTTACTAAGAGGAGGAAATGAATGAGGATGACCGGATGAGAAGTTCTCTGTATGTACATTTTTATTGAGGCTTACACAAGTAATTTACTTTATCATTCATTGGATTAACATATCATTTTACAACATGTGGGCGCTGTGACAAAGTGTGCATTTGTTCAGTTTCCTGAACTCTGTTTGCAGACTTGCAATATTCTTCATTTTGCCCCTCTTTTTTAGCCCTCAACTTAATATACACATGAATAATACCATTTTTAAAACAATGGTTTAAAGAATTGAAAGAACAACTTAAAACAGGAAAACATATTTCTTACCCTGCACATTATCAACAAATTGTTGATAATGTGCAGGGTAAGAAATATGTTTTCCTGTTACAGCATATTGTAGCTGTATTGTTGACAACAATACAGCTACAATATGCTATACCTTCATAATTATCAACAGTTTTACCTCATTATATTGCTGACATATTTACATTTGTGTTCTTATTCCACTTGTGTGAAGTCTTATCTGTCCTATGCTATGTTTCAATCGTATTGCTGTTGGTGCTCCTAGGCAATGAATATAGGTATATCTTATCTTAATATACATGATTAGGACTACATGTGGAAGAAAATTATACATTCATATCTGCTTAGTGACCTCTAGATTCATGAGACGAACAACATTTGAGACAAACGGCACAGATAATATTTACAATGTTCATAATGTCCTCGTCACGCGTCTATTGCGTGGAGTTGAATGTCCCGTGGAATCCGTACGGGATGTTGACAGGCACCTCAGCCCTGCCAAGCTCCTTAAATGTTTTGGCATCTAAAACCAGGAGGAATGTACTCTTGTCCTGTAAAGAATGAAGACAAAGGAAGAAGAATAAATGTAAGATTCCAAAACATAAACAGACAATCGTTGAGAATCTGCTTTTTTTCGGTTAAATTCACATGACTTTTGATAACATTAATTACCAAATGTTCTTTCCTATAATTAAAGATACAAAGAGCCTCCAAATCACACAGTTGGGAGGTGTTGAGTTCATTTAAGCTGGTCTCTGTTACTTCATACATAAATGATTATATATAGATTGTCTTTTTTCTTGTTAGGAATCATTTGAGTAGGACTTAAGTCACACCAGACGGATAAGAAAAGCTGTGACGTCCATCTTAACCTTCAGGTGGCAGGTTTGAGTTTTTGCGTCTAGACATGTTTTGACTAGAGGCAAATATGCATGTGACCAGCCTAAGTATCCTCTTAAAATGCAGACTCGAGGAATGTTCGGTAGAACTGATATTGGCACACAGCGTTAACACTTCTTAGGGTTCAGTTTGTATTGATATTGGCCATGCTTTTTTAGATACACCTTCAATGTTGTAAAACATCACTTCCGCCTTCCAGCGACCAGTACGTTTTTCCAGTATTATTGCTCAAAATAACTTCCATTATAGGATAACATTTCAAGATTATCTGGACAGGTATCTGGACCTTTAAGTGAGTTTAAACGCTCACGTCTAAGAGTGTAATTCTTGACTTTGCAAGATGAAAAATGTAGATGCATTCGCTTTTCTAAAATCTAAACGTGACTGACCTTGTTGGGTGTGATGACCACAGACATGATGACACCATCGTCCTCCTCTGTTGCATTAGGGGAAGGTACGAAGACTGGTTCAGAAGGATACAGACCAGGCTGTTCCCACACCTGTGAGTGAATACAGTAGTTACATATGTGATACTGGTTTTCGTTTGACTTGTAATCTTCATAGATGGATCGATATTTCACAGATTCAGATGGAAACTTGAGAGGGAGAAATGACTCAAACTCAACTCACCTTCATGTGTTTCCCCTGGAGATCCATCTTGATCAGTGTGTCTCCTACAAGATGTCTGAAGCCGCAGCCGTAGAAGTATCGGTAGGAGTGGGTGTTGTACTTGCCATAGTTAATCTGAGGGAACTCAAGACCTCCGTATTGATGAAGATCCTCTCCGTGGAGGTCCTCATGGGTGCAGAAGACCTGTATAAAGAAAACACGGCTGAGTTTATTTGGCTACAGTTGGGTGTTCATTTCCCAAACTAACTTTGGTATATCCGTATTTGGAAAGGTATATCCACTCTCAAAAAACGTGTCTGTTTGCCAAATAGAGTCTTTTCGGTAAGTGGTCCCATATTATCAAACAAGTCCTCATAGTGTAGTTTTGTGCTATAAGTACGAATTTTTACTTTTTACTATGCATACAAAGACATGTAATTAAAACAATTACTGTTACATTATATGTTGTGTTGAAACATGCCTACCATGTTCTTATTAGTTCTTATAGCAGTTGCGGTACAGTCTGGCCCGTTCAAGTTCTGGTCGTAGGGCGTATCACAGTCCACATTGAGAGGCAGAACGAAACGTCGTGGGAATACTCTACACATGGTGTTGTACACCTGATGGGAAATTCAGAAACATGTTTTCAGGCTCATCGAACAAACAATTTTTCAGCAAAACCGAAGCAGCCGAAGCACTTCTTTACACCAATGTTCAAAGAATGCTTGAAAGCATGGTAAGCTTTAGCCTTGGTAAGTATCAATTCTTAGTTATCCTGCTTACCTCATCGAGATCTTCTCCATTCTTGCGCAGGTTTTGTATGTTGTAATTGTTGATTGACTGGCCATCATCTCCAGCACACATGTCTATGATCAAGAAACCGTCCTCCTCGTACGCGTTGATCTGGTGGAAAGTTGACAGCGCCTTGGCAAGGTACTTTATGGTGCTGAGCTGAAAAATAAATCACAGAAAGCAGATCATTGTAGTTTATTAGATAGTACAAACTTAGTGAATTGACTGCATTGAGTTTCAGAGTTTAGTGCCTTACCTCTCCTGTCTGCTTGTGAATCAGGTGGAAGATAGTGTTGAGTTTTGGGTCCCAGGAAATGCCCTCACTGATGCTTTTACCTGTCAACTTTCCTGTCACAATCTTCAACAGGTCCATCTTTATGGGCTGCTCAATGAACACCACGTAGTTCTCAGACATTGCTATAATACAATGAGAAGATTACATAAGTTTCGATTCAAGATTCTGAAAGGACAATTCAGTTCAGTCCAATATAAAAATGTGCTGTTTCTGTATCTCATATTTCATGGTAAACTTGGGTTTTGACTATAAGTTGGACAAAACAAGACATTTGAAGATATCACCTTGGATTCTGCAGTTTAAGTTTGCTAGGGATTGTTGGGACTGCATGAATGTGTCTGATAGCAGTCCTTTAATTACACGATGAAGACACTATATTTAAAGTTGCTGACCAATAGCTAAAGATCAGTAAAGGAGGCGATACCCATGTTCCATATTGGATCAGTGTATATCTACAAGAAATCTTGGCCGAATACACATGAAGATTGAATCTGACTCTTTAAACAGCTCAATTAGCCAATGCTCATGCTTCAAAGCAATGAGTTGTTTGATTTGTGTTGCTCACCAAAACTGTGGTAGTAGGATGGTTTGCTCTTTTCTACGGAGGGAATGGAGCACAACACAGTGGCTCCCTCCAGGGTATCCCCAGCTGTATTCTTGGTCGGTGGCACTTTGATGATGTTGTAGGTCGCTCCTGTCAGCACAGATACATTTAGATTCTTTCTTCTGGTCCCCAGACATGTGGGGAGCATTGTTCAGAATTTCTCAGAATCGCTTTATTTGTCCCGCAAGGGGGAAATGCTGTTCTGTACACCTTAAGTATACACATTCAAATGGTGCTGTTCAAACAACCTGATGTAGTTTTTCTAAATTACCTTTGATTCCGTATGAATTTCCCATGTTGTAAGTTGTTCCATCAGGATCAGTGTGAGGGTGTGCGGTCGCTCCGTTCACAGCAACGAATTTGCTCCAGTCCACCTAATAGGTACATTAACATGATTGAGTATTGTTAACTCTTGATTTCATCTACCTACAAGCCTGCTGTAAATTCACAATGGTTTATGGCTAATCTTAGCTTTGATGTATTAAGCCGTTGGAAATAAGATAGATAGGTCAAAGTTATCAGTTACAACTGCATGTTTTCCAACTACATTCAACTTCTTTTTACCTTTTGAGTGGTCTTCAGTGTCTCAGGGTCCACCTTGTGCATCACATTGGTCTCCGTGCTGACATAATAATCCCCTTTGTAGGTCACAAAACTCACATTGGCATTATCTGTGGGCTCTAGATGGAAAAAAATATGCTAAAGTTAACAACGCGACACAGGAGGACCACAACAGGTCACATATTGTATTACAAACTACATCTTATTCTCTGGATTAAATATGATGGGATAAAATATTTACTTGGTAATTCAAATCTTGACAGGAACCGCTGGAAGAAGTTCTTGCAGGGGTCTGGCATGGTGAGCGTGCCAAACTCTGACATTACGATGCGGTTTTTCTCATTGTTGGCTTTGTAACTGTCACTGGACAGGAAGCGGCTTTTGTAGGTCACGCTTCCATTGGTTATTTTGAACTGGTGCAGGAGAGCCATACCATCAAACCAGTGGTTGAACCTGATGTTGGAGGGAGCAGGAGAAAGGAGTGAGCTTTGGGATGAAGTGGCTAAACTATACGTGTCAATACTTTTAGATCTTTTACTCACTTATGGTTTCCAATCTCAAACTTCCCAGGTCCGTTCCTCAAGAAGCTTCCGTTGATCCATTCTGGGATTTCGCCGATGATGTTGGTGCTGATGGGCTCGGGGGTTTCCTCCACTGATCTCACGATGTTCTCAATGCAAGGCAGACCGTGAACATCTGTGAAGTGGTTGATGTTCTTCCTAGACTTGGATTTTGTAAGTGCTATGGAAAAAGAGTTAGAAAAAAAAGTGTAAACAAAAAAACAAAGAAGAAATAAAGAATTAAGACATTAAGTAATTGATTTACCTGGGCTCTTGTTCTGTTGTTGTGTGATGGGTTCCATGGCTGTAGCTTTTTCTTCTTCTCCTGAGTATAAAGCAGTGTCAAAGCCCGAACTCTGCCGTTTCTCCAGGACTGGCAACGTTTTATACTATCCTCCTGACTGGGAGAAACAGTCAGATAAGTTCACAAGCAGAAAATGATTTCACAATTATATAAGCCTCTGAATGACAGAAGCACTTTGTGATTATAAGATGGTACACGTGGTAACTTATTCACAGCTTTATCTCACTGACAAGTGGCAAACAAATGGCTGGATCATTCCTTGCAAGTAGTTGTTTTTGTCATGTAATAATGATATACTTTGTTATATTCAGTGATAAATATACACCAAAGCAGATGCATTGAGGATCCATTTGGGGACATTTTGTCAACACTGAAAAGGGTACAAATCCTCCATCAATGCTTGACTAATGAATGGCTCGAGATGATACAGTTTATTTTTGTCATTGCAAACTTCTATTTCTGGCATTATGAATGCTTTTGCGATTTGTTTTCTTGCTAACTGGGATTTTCCTTTTGAGTTTATGCGCAGCAAAATGAGTGTCTGGTATCTGCTTGTAGCACTGTACGTTTCACCTCTGTTTATCAGCCATAAAGAGGCGTGATCATTTGTTTATGGTTGCATGGGGACATACAGGGTTGACTCGTTGTTCTTTATCTTGCCTGACAAAGATTGCAGATGTGCAGGTTAGATTCAACAATCTACACACAATCTAAATTGACTATATAGATTATGTAGTGAATTGTATTTTTATAATATTTAATATGGATCTTTTCACAGCTCTATTAGCGTTGGAGACTTGAAGGGTTTGGCACCCGCAGAAAGTTTTTACCGGCAACTTAAGGAGAATACTAGTCCTCTTTTAAACTTATAGGGTTTACATTTTTATATATGTACTTAATCAGCTGCCACTTTGTCTTATCTATATCCACAACAAAGAATACTGTTATGTGAGGGTGACACAGAGGCCGTAGAGGGCAGAAGTTGAACCAAATGTTCTTCCAGTATCCTACGTTTATCTTACAAAGGGCAACCATGCTTAAAGGGGAAGTAAGGGAGGCTGTGGCTCAGTGGAGAGTGCGCTGGACTTCAAATAAGAGGGTAGCAAGTTTGAGTCCCACTGCAGTCAGCATGTCGTTGTGTCCCTGGGCAAGACACTTCACCCCAAATTGCTCCTGTGGGGATTGTCCACAGTACTGAATGTATGTAAGTCGCTTTGGATAAAAGCGTCTAACAAATAGCATGTAATGTAATGTGAAAAGGGTCTTTTCACCCCACTAAGAAGTAACCAATCTTTATATTCTTTAAGCAAATATTCATAAAGAATATCATGAATTTCACATTTTGTCTGGTTATTATCGACTACCCTTTTTTTTCTATTGATGTTATAACTTCCCAATGTCATTCCTCTAAAAATCTGTGTTTTCTTCTGTTTTGTTGGGCCACCTTGCATCAAACACTGACCTCTATCACTAACAGCACAACAAAATGAATACTCCAGATTGAAATACATTAATAACAACAAGGAAAGAGGAGCAGAAAAACTGTTTCAAACCACAAAGTCGACAAACTAACAATCTATTAATTTAGCTACTAACTGGTTTACCACCTCGGCTTAAAATCTCCGGACGAACACCCAGAAAATATAAACTTTTCCCAGCACTTGAGTCAATAGTGAACATGCAACAAGAATGGCATTCATTTTCAATGCAAAACTGATTCATGAAACTAATTTAGTGAAGTAACAAGTACAATATGGACCGCTAGAATACAGTGTAGAGTGTAAGCATAAAGTTGGTAAAAATGTATCGTCCTTAAGAGCATGCATTTAAGGGGCCCTGAACATGTTCTGCTCAGGGTTTTTCCCTTTCCTGTATTATACATACAGTACCAGTCAAAGGTTTGGACACACCTTCTCATTCAATGGTTTTTGTTTATTTAATGTTGTTCTACTTTGTTGATTAATACTGAAGACATCAAAACTATGAAAGAACACATATGGAATTCTGGTAAATAAAAAAGTGTTAAACAATCAAGAATATGATTTTTATTTTATATTCTTCAAAGTAGCCCCGTTTTTGCCTTGATGACAGCTTCATGAGGTCGTCACCTGGAACGGTTTTCAATTAACACGCGTGCCTTGTCAAGAGTCAATTTGTGGAATGACTTGCCTTCTTAATGTGTTTGAGACCATCAGTTATGTTGTGCAGAGGTAGGGTTAGTGCACAGTGGGAAGCCCTATTTGAATACTGTTGTATTCCATATTATGGCAAGAATCACTCAACTCAGTAAAGAGAAACAACCGTCCATCATCACTTTAAGAACTGAAGGCCAGTCGATCCGGAACATTTCCAGAACTTTGAAAGTATCCTCAAGTGCAGTCGCAAAAACCATCGAACGCTATGATGAAACTGGCTCTCATGAGGACCCCCCCGGGAAAGGAAGACCAAGAGTTACCAGCCTCAGAAACCGCAAATTAAAGCACCTCAGATTAGAGCCCACATAAATGATCACAGAGCTCACAATCTCAGCATCCACTGTTCAGAGGAGACTGCGTGAATCAGGCCTTCATGGTTCAATTGCTGCAAAGTTCCACTGCTGAGGATGAACTGCTTGGCCCAAGAAACACCAAGAATGGACATTAGACAGGGGAAATCTGTACTTTTGTCTGAGTCCAAATTTGAGATTTTTGGTTCCAACTGCCGTGTCTTTGTGAGACGCAGAGAAGGTGAGTGGATGGTTTCTGCATGTGTGGTTCCACCGTGAAGCATGGAGGAGGAAGTGTGATGGTGTGGAAGGGGCTTTTCTGGTGACACTGTTGGTGATTTATTCAGAATTTAAGGCACACTTTATCTACCACAGCATTCTGCAGCGCCATGCCATCCCATCTGGTTTGAGCTTACTGGGACCATCGTCTGTTTTTCAACAAGACAATGACCCCAAACACACCTCCAGGCTATGTAAGGGCTATTTGACTAAGAAGGAAAGTGATGGAGCGCTGCGTCAGATGACCTGGCCTCCACAATCACCACACCTCAACCCAATTCAGATGGTTTGGGATCAGTTGGACCGCAGAGTGAAGAAAAATAAGCCAACAAGTGCTCAGCTCCTCTGGGAAGTCCTTCAAGACAGTTGGAAAACCATTCCAGGTGACGACCTCATGAAGTTCACTCAGAGAAGCCAAGAGTGTGCAAAGCTGTCATCAAGGCAAAAACGGGGCTACTCTGAAGAATCTAAAATAAAAATCATATTCTGGATGTTAACTAAATAATTCCATATGTGTTCTTTGATAGTTCTGATGTCCTCAGTATTGATCTAGAATGTAGAAAATAATTAAATAAATAAAAACCTTCGAAGGAGAAGGTGTGTCGAAACTTTTGACTGATACTGTATGTATTATAAAGGTATTTGTGTATGTGAATGGTCTGTAAAGGCTAAAATCCCTGTGTTCTATTACGTCGTAATAGGTAATGACTAACTTTTTCGGCTAATCCGAACATACATATGTAGCACATTGGATGAAGATTGGATGATATTTGTAATATCAAAATAAAAGGAGTAATTTACACTACTTTATAAATAGGCACATGGTGGTACTATCCAAAACCAATACAAATCACTTCCTCTTTGGCTATAAGCTGAACATTTCCCTCATTAAAGGTGGGGTAGGTAAGTTTGAGAAACCGGCTCGAGATCGCTAGAATTTGAAAATACACAACCGGAGAAAATCTGCCACTTCCTTATAAAGCCCCTCCTCCAACACACAGGAACGCGCACATGACTAATGAGGGCACGAGATAAGTTTGTGCCCCGATGGAAGGCTGACAGGCAGGTGACCTTTTTTAATGGATTTTTTGTCAAAGCACTTCAGATATTCATTGCTATCGGGATGTTAAGAGCATTCCATGGAATATAACAAAAAGTGTATCTCGAGCTGGTTTCTGAAACTTACCTACCCCACCTTTAATCTAGTCTTTGACACAATTATTTTTATTTCTTTACTTGTGTATTTCCATTTCAAATATAATACCATTTTAAAATGCTCTTAAATGTGTTTGTACGAGATAAAAACAGTGTAATATATTATAATATAGCACTGTAAAAGGAGCCATTCTACATTAGTCTACTAGTACCTTTGATACTTAGAGTACATGTTGACGCTCCTTACCTAAGTAACATTTAAAGTCAGTACTTTTACTTGTAATGGAGAACTTTAGGCCTATGTTTTTGTTAATACTTTTAATGAAGTATAGGGTACACTTCTTGGTTTCCCTGATACAAAATAATAATGGGGTAGGTTAATACAAAGGTTTAATATTTTTGAAAGAATTGTGCTTTCTGGCAAATTCCACAAAATGTCAACCTATTTCTTAAATGTAATGATGTCATGGAGTGAGTGAAACCCCAGAGGTCACTCTAGATTATGGAACTGAAATCATTTTACCCTAATATGCAGCAATGATCTCATCTAGGAAATTCCCAACAACACCCCAGGAAGTTCCCTCTGTCAAAGCTGTGGTGTGTCAACATTGGAAATTCACCTCAATAATCCTCTCCTGAAGACGCATTTTTTTCTGTTTTCTTGTTGAGAAAGAGGAAATGAAGGGTACCAGTCCTTACCAAATGTAAGGACTTGCATACTATGTTTGTATTTAAATAGATTTATGAATGTTCACATATTTGGTCATGTGGAACTTGTTGTGTTGGTTACACTTTTTAAAGTGTATCCACTATCTACTAATAGAAGCTATTTTATGCTCTTCGTATGATCCCAAAATTCCCACTTTCTCATGGTGGAAACAAAGAATAGCTTGTGTCTGTTTGTGAGAGCTAAATAATTATAGCTGATATAAATATCTAATTAAAGCCGAGCTGAAACCACAGTACTAACAATCAGCTCAGTGTGCGTTAAGCCTACATCCATATTGCTGCACATTAACTGTATGCAGTCCACATTTACACATATCGGACCCAAGATATTGAGTGGTGCAGTTATCAGTCCTGTAACCCGGAAATGAGTTCGCATTTTACTGCTTCCAGTTCCCTTTTTTCTCGATGTCAATGTTTTTTTTAACATGTCTGTGGTCAGAAGCCTGAAATTAGGTCTTAAGTTTACAATATTAAACTAGGACGTAAAATACATCAGTAAAATATCTCACTCCTGAATGACCAAAGCTTCTGTGTATCATAAAAACTAACAACAGAGGTGGGAAGTAACTGAGTACATTAATTCAAGTGCTGTACATTTTGAGATACTTGTACTTTTACTCCACTACACTTCAGAGGTAAATTGTGTACTTTTACTCCACTACATTTATTTTGTACCTTTAGTTACTTTACACATTTGGATCAATGATTTGAAATATCAACACTTAAATAAGACTTTAGTCACACCTGGAGCTAATTCACAAGCTTCCCTGAGGTATACAAAGTCATTAAAACGAGCTGCACCTTTACCAGCTTTGATAATGCATCAATAATTATAATCAAAACATATCATATATATTATTCTGAAATGGACCAATCTGCATGAGTACTTTTACTTTTGGTACTTTAAGTATATTTTGATGCAAACACTTTTGTACTTTTACTTGAGTAACCTTTTAAATGCAGGACTTTTACTTCTAACAGAGTATTCCTACACTTTTGTACTCCTACTTTTAGACCCCATTTACACGCAAACGCATACGAAACGCAAACGAACCGAATACGATATCAAAAAAGTCTTCCGTTCACACGAGACCGCTCGGGAGCGCTGGAGACGCTGTAGTACATATGCCGGGCCTGTAAGTGGCGCTGTACTTCCGCACGAGACCGGTCAAAAGCGCTGGAGACACTGTAGGTGTTGTACTTCTGCCACAAAATACACCAAAAGCAACGAAGAAGACCCCCGAGCATGGTTGCCATGGTTGCCCTTCTGTTTATGCCCCGCGGTGGATTTAGCAACATGTAGCTCATGTAATTCTCCATGTCCACTTGTTGCTGATGGTTGTGGTAGAAGAGCTGTAGATTTTGCACTTACATCTCTAGCATGGTCAGTAGCAGTAGCAGTAGCTACTGACAGTAGCTACTGACCATGCTACAGCAGTGAGCAGCAGAGGTGGGGCTATGGCTTCATCGTTATCAGGAAATTATCGTATAGGGCGTACACACTGAGCCGTTTGGCCACCCAGAGCGTTCCGTTTGCAGATCTATCCACCTTGACCCGTTATCGTTTCCGCGTTTCCGTTACGGCCTTGTGTGAACGAACGGGCTATACGAAAGAGAAAAGTAGCGGATACAACCGTTTGCATTCTCGTGTAAACAGCACCTTACTCAAGTACAAGATCTGAGTACTTCTCCCCTCTGGCTAACAAGTGACTACACATCATCACGGCAACACAAATCACCTTTATCTTAGCGGTGGTGATGTGCTGAACTGCAACCGTGATGTAGTTCATTATAGCATTAAGTTAGTTAATGCACAGTAATTGCTCATTTCAATAAATAATGAAAAAACATAAGAACAGTATTGGTCTTTTTTATATACTGCTTAAAAAGGAAGCTATTAAACAAATATCCCAAAAAGTAGAACATTTAAAAAGATTATTGGATATTAAGCAAAGTCATAGTGCATCATCATTAAAATTGTTGTTTGAGGGTTTCTCCTGGGAAGTTGTTGTTCCTTGTTATCTTTGGCTCTGACTGGAGGGAAGGACCCAGACCCCTAGTATAAGGAGTTCTGTATTCGGAAGCCCTCTGGGGCCAAATGTCTCACCAAGATCCCCTCACACAGACATCAAGAGGACATTTTGTTCAACACAAATTAAACAAAACATTTCCCTCAACTCTATGCTGTATAACATACCCATATAATATCCCTATCCCACATGCAGCCTCACTCTCGTCAACAGCATCATCCTTAAACACCGGCATTGAGGAGACAAAGGTTTGGATGAAACTAAACTTTCTGCAGCTCAATAGCTAAAAAGAACAAGCTATTTTGGGCGCACACCAAACACCTTTTCTGGCCAAAACACACCCCTCTCCTCATCAGTTACCAACCTGGGTGTAAGATTTGACCGTCACCTGACCTTTGACACCCATATCAAGCATCTGTGCAGAACTTCCTTCTACCACCTCAGGAACATTGCAAAACTCAATCCTACACTCTTCCTGTCAGATGCTGAAAATCTCGTCAATGCTTTTGTCTACTCAAGGCTCGACTATTGCAACGCTCACCTCATCGGGACTTCACGGAAATGCTCCTTCCTACCTCAAGGAACTACTCCACTACTACCACAAACCTCAACACGTAACCTCCGTTCAACAAACAAACATTTGCTTCCCCCCCCTCCAGGACCCAGCTCCGCACCATGGGGGATCGGGCTTTCTGCTCAGCTGCTCCTCACCTGGGGGACTCCCTCCCCGACCACCTGAGGGCTCCACAGACCACTGACTCTTTTAAGAAGGGCCTAAAAGGGCCATTAAAAAAAGCACTTTCTTATGTGTTTCTACGTATGTCATTTATGCTCCTACTGTAGCACTTTGGGATTGCTTTTAGCTATGAAAGGTGCTTTACAAATACAATTTATTATAATGTTCTATTATTATTATATAGCCTAACATTTGTGTTGCATGGGGTATCTCTGGATAGACTACACACTTCGAATTCAGTGTTGGCTTAGGTGTGGTTTTGCTGGGTGTCACTACCATTATCTTATCTAAACTTCATTTCACCTCTATGGTACAAAGGCTAATACTAATAGAATGTCTTAATTGGTTATCTATACTGCCACTAGTGTTTGGGAGGGGTGCCCTGATGAGTGGGGCTAACTGGAGTTCATCAAATCAAAGTCCAATGTTTGCCCCCTGTTTGACAGCAGCTGAAAGCTCCACTTTGTTTACATCCTGTAAAACAAACTTTTTCTGTCCACCACCTGGCTCTGAGCAGGTCATGTTCAGTGGGTTTATACAAGTGTTTTTTAGGGAACATTTACATTTTATACCCTTTTCAACAAGGTGGAGGAGAGTGGAGCTGTGGCAAACGAGTAGAGGGGATAAGGGAGTCAGGACAAAATAACAGGCATGGTTAAACAAAGGTGAAATAGGAAACAAACAAGGGACAAACCAGGATGAGACAAGGAATATTTCAGACACAAGAAAGTTGGGAAGCTACACCAGTAAAGACACTGATGGCAGGAAACATCCCAAGGATACAATGACAACGTACTGACAAAGAACACTTGGAGGGACAGCCATATATAGAGACAGGACTAATTACATTGACAAGACACAGCTGGAGAGGTCAGGGAAAGACACAACACAAGGGCCATTACAAAGGCGAGAAAAACATTAGTAATAAGCAAAATTAAACATGAACTAAAACCCAAATCATAACATTTACTAGGTTTTTTTAAGCTTGGAGTCTGATGCTTTGGCAGTTGCCCCCTTTGTTTTTGGAACAAGGAGTAACAAATGGGTGGAGATAAGTACAGCCGTACACTTAGGGGATTGATACAGTTACGATTAACTTTCATTAAGTGAAAATACACTGTAAAAGGGTAGTTCTGAGACGATAAAACCAAAAGTCCCACTTCACAATGAAATCTACTAGAAAAAAATGAATAACTAAATATGGCCTCGCGGTCTTTTTTATCTCATCAATGATTCTGCAAAAGTGAAATGCCCTTTCCCTAGAATGATTTGATCTATCAATACACTATCTTCGTTTGTGTGCCATATTGTTGAAGCATACATGAAAAGTGCTCGACAAATAAACCTTTGTATTACGATCGGAGAGGCTGTCAACTGAAAGTTCGCCAAACTCTTTAGCAAGATGATCGAAGAAAGACAGAAAATTATTGCCTTCAGATCCTGAAATGAGCCTCCTGCAGTTATCCAGGGAAAATCACCCGGGCCATTTCTAACTATGACCGTGTAGCGCCCAAATATGTATATTGTGGGGCAGTTCAGAACCTCCAGCTGCTGCCTCGATCTTCTTCTACCACATGTATTGAAACTGTTTTTTTATGCTTTGCACTTGAAGTGTTATAAATAATCCACTTCTCTCTTCAGTTGGGTGTACTTGCTGCAGCACATACAGATGTCGTTCTGAAGAAGTGCAAGCTCAATGTGACAGTTATATACATCTTCCTTCCTCAGCAAATGGAGTTTGCCTGAACAAGTCAGGAGTGAAATTGTTTATCTCTAACATATTCAACTGCCTGCGTCATCAATCTGTTCCCTCTGCCAAGGACAAACGGCAAGAGGAATCAAAACAGGAGAAAGACATAACACATCGCACAGAAAACCCTGAAGAATTATCACTGCACCCGCCAGAGGAATGTTCTGATTATGGGAGACCTATGAGACACATGGAGGAGTCTCCACTGTAACATCCCGTCATGTCTGCTAAATTGTTCATGTCATGTTAATCAGGTTCATGTTATTGTTTCACATTTAGTTCATAGCCCAGGTTAGATTTATGTTTAGTCAAGTCTTTTTGTTCACCTGTCTAGTCCTGTCATTGCACTTCCTGTTTTATTTTGTACTTACCTCTGGTCTCATTTCAGGTCCCCTTACTTCCTCCCTTTGTGTGTTTTCCCGCCATCGTCAGTGTCTGCCCCGCCCCTGATTGTTTCCACCTGTTCCCCCTTACCTCATGTATAAATAGTCCTTTCTCCCTTTGTCCTGTGCCAGTTCGTCTTGTGCCTTGTGCCATTTAGAGAGCCAGCTTGTCTCGCCAAGAGATTATTGTATTTTGTGACCATAGTCAAGTTTATTTAGTTTGTAATTTGCTTTGCTACGTTTTGCCTCTGAGGAGTGATTTTTTTTTTTAACTTTATACTTTTCCAAAGTAAAGACTATTTTGAACAACTTTCTTTTGAGTCGTGCGTTTGAGTCCAAGTGTCTGTAAGGTTCCTAACATCCACTGCCCGTCACCCCCCCCTGTCAACGCCTTTGAGGATACTCCGTTCACCCTTTCACCTTCACCCTCGCCCACCCTCCTGGAGATCGCTGAACACACAAAGGAGATACAGAGGGTTTGCACCGATTCCTTCCTGGAGTTCAAAGACCAAACTAAGGCGATACGCAGGATTGGCAGCATGTCCTTTACCCCCACTCCTCAACGACGTCCACCAAAATCACTGCAGAGACGCGCACCATCTCCCCCGTCCTCATCACCGTGCCTACGTCAACCACCTCCCCCCCTGGCAGCATGTCCTCTACCCCCGCACCATCTCCCCCGTCTCCATCACCGTGCCTACGTCAACCACCTCCTCTCCCCTCTCCGAAGCCTGATAAGGATGTTTGTGTACAAAACAAAACAAACTCTTACTGATATGTGCTGGGTCCAGGCTCAAGGGCGTATGGCACTCTCAACTCTTTCCAGGACATGCCGGGGCCCTGCCTGCCAGTAGCTTTGCCGATATCTGTGTTGATAGGTAATAGATTAAGAGCGGTGAATCATCTTAGAAACAGGAAGCGCTCAAACGTTTGTGTGAGTTTATCTAATTTAGCAGTGATTCCATGTCCGCCACAGCTTGTTACAAAAAACATGACTGATAGTGTGTTTAACAAACTTAAACTAGCTTTATTAAATGTCAGGTCTTTGGCAGGAAAACATTTTTTAATCAATGATTTTATCACTGAGCACAATCTCGATGTTATGTTTTTAACAGAAACTTGGATTGAACAAAATAACAGTGCAGCTGTTCTTATAGAATCAACCCCTCCCAACTTTAGTTTTATGAGTCAGGAAAGAATGCATAAGAAAGGAGGTGGCGTTGCTATTCTGTTCAATGATTCCCTTCAATGCAGGAAGACATCGTATGGAAACTTTGATTCTTTTGAATATGTGGCCCTTCAGCTGAAATGCTCCTCTCGAGCTCTGTTCTTAAATATCTATAGACCACCCAAATACTGTGCAAGCTTTTTTGATGACTTTACTGAACTGCTGTCTATAGTGTGTATTGACTTTGACCGTCTAGTCATTGTTGGTGATTTTAACATCCATGTTGACAACCCCCAGGACAGAGGGGCTAAAGAACTGTTTTGTGTTCTTGATAGCTATGAACTGACTCAGCATGTGACGGAGCCCACGCACAATAAGGGGCACACTCTGGACTTAATTATCTCAAAGGGTCTGAATATCTCTAAGGTTGTGGTGACTGATGTTGCACTCTCCGATCATTCCTGTGTTTTCTTTGAGAGCTCTATTTCTGTTCACAAAAATGTTCAAAAAGAGGTAACCACAAAGCGATATTTAACTGAAAATACTAGGGAAATGTTTACTACCTTCCACACTTGCCCCTGCTAACATCTCAGTAAATGAGCTAGTAGATCATTTTAATTCAAAAATTAAAAATGTTATAGATGCCATTGCTCCAACTAAGATAAAGGAAGTGTCTGGCAAGAAAATATCTCCATGGAGAAAGGCCATGACCGTGAAAACAGAAAAAAGAGAATGTCGAAAAGCTGAACGCAGGTGGCGAAAAAAAAATCTCCAGGTTCACTTTGAAATCTATAAAGAGAGACTTGGCCTTTATAATTTGGAATTGAAAAACGCACGACAATCGTTGTTCTCTGACATCATTACCAAAAACAAAAACAACGCCCGTGCCTTGTTTGCTACCGTCGACAGACTAACTAACCCCCCAGTGTCAGTAGCCTCTGAATTTCTATCCACCAGGGCGTGCAATGATTTTGCCTCCTTCTTCACTGTCCAAAATTCAGAAAATCAGACAAGCAGTCAGTGCCTCTGCATCAGGAACAGCAAATGTGTCTCTATGTCCACTTAACATCAATTCAAACACCATGACACAATTCCATCAGATTAATGATAAAAACCTAGAGGACATTATACAACTTCTGAAATCCTCCTCCTGCTGCCTTGATATTATTCCAACAGGATTTTTCAAAGATGTTTTGCCTTGCATGGCTTCAGATCTACTTCATATAGTAAACAAATCTCTTCACTCAGGTATTTTTCCACAGGCCCTGAAAACTGCAGTCATTAAACCGCTCTTAAAAAAGAATAATCTAGATGCTTCAGTAATGAACAAGTACAGGCCCATATCAAACCTGCAGTTTCTAGGTACAATTATTGAAAAAGTTGTTTTTCAACAGTTGAGTAATTTTTTGCAATTAAATAACTGTTTCGATGTGTTCGAATCAGGCTTTCGTCCAAACCACAGCACTGACACTGCTCTTGTAAAGGTCTTTAATGACATCCACTTAAACACAGACAGTGGCAGAACTTCAGTGTTAGTATTATTAGATCTCAGTGCTGCGTTTGACACTGTTGACCACAGCATATTACTAGACCGACTGGAAAACTGGGTGGGACTTTCGGAAACAGTTCTAAATTGGTTTGAATCCTACCTAAAGGACAGAAACAACTTTGTTTCTATAGGTAAATACACATCTGAGTTGACAAATATGGCATGTGGGGTTCCTCAAGGCTCTATCTTGGGGCCTCTTCTCTTTAACATCTACATGCTACCACTGGCTCAGATAATGAAAAACAACAAAATAAGTTACCATAGCTATGCAGATGACACACAAATGTACATAACAATTTCACCAGGAGACTATGCTCCAATTCAAACACTGAGTAAGTGCAGGGCCGCCTTAATAGAGAGGCGAAGTCACGCCCATCTACTTCCGGCCCATGGGACCCCGGAAGCGAAAAATTTACATTGAATTCAATGGAGAGAGAAAACGTATCTTTTGATCCCGTTTGAATTGTGCCACGAACTACACATATGATGTTTGTCAATCTTAAACAATAAGTTCCATGTCAAAAAAGTCACATTTTGTCGTAAAACTGTTGAAATATAAGACTATGAAAAATACGCGACTACAAAGACTACAAATCCCAAATCCCATTCTGGCTCGCGTAAGTGATGTCACAGGCGATAATGCTCCAAGCGGTTGCGACTCGTAATTAAAGCGAAGAAGAAGAAGAAGAAGATCTCATAACTGATTTATTCCCTCCAATAAATAAGAGATTGCTAAAAATAAATTCACTTTTACAAGATGCCTGTGTGCTTTGTACCAGGTTGTAATCACATAAGTGATCATACTTATAGATCATAGCTCGTTCTATTGCTTCCCGTCTGATGAAAGGACCAGGAGTCGTTGGACCAAACATATCAGATAATACACATGTTTTGCATGGAACACAGTCAAGCTAGCTACATAGCTAGTAGCGAGCACATTAGTTAGCATCACATTACTTAGCCTTGTCATTTGTATTAGCCTTAACATGAAGTGAACCCAAATGTTAAACAGTAAGAGTAGTCATGATGGTAAGTATTTTGTGAAACATTTGAAGAGGAGCCTATCGCCCCCTCCACCAGGTGCTAAGGGGGCGGGAGGTAGGCTAACGGCAGATTAGCATCTGCGATCTTTTCTACTTAATGCTATCTGCTCAAATGGTTAACATTGAACATTAAAAGATCAGGCAGTTCAGGGAGAGTCGAAGGAAGGCAGGCAGGCAGCTTTGCATGACATTTATTTATTTATAGAAGGACTATGCATACAAAAACATTAATCTCAGCAAAGAGAAGAGATGCAATATGCCAGATTATAGCTAATAGCTAATTTCCATCTGTGGTCCATTCTTCTGGACGTGTTTCATTGTGATGATAGTGAGTCAATCTGTTTGTTGGAAAGACAGTAGTTGAGTGATTACTGATAGAACATTATTAAAAGAGATAATTATTCAAAGTGTTGTTACTGACCTTTTTCTCTTTTATTTTCTTTCCCTCACCTGTAACTGCTGAGACCCTGAGGAACATGCACACTGGACTCACCTGCTCTGGCAACCTGATTTCCACTGTACGTAATAGTATTTGGTTATGGTATATTATTTATATACATTAAAGGCAAAATGCACCCCCCAGAGACACACATGTATTGAGTGTGATATATTATATATCCCAGCTCCATCCATCACCGTGCTCTGTTCCTGCAGGTCCTGCTTGCTAATCAATGCTTTATTTTTTTACACAATTACAAACAAAGTCAATGTATTGCAGTGTTGTAGTCAAGTCACCAATTCACGAGTCCAAGTCACCCTCGAGTCACCACTCTTCGAGTCCGAGTCCAAGTCCGAGTCCAAGTCATCCTGTGCGAGAATTCACGAGTCCAAGTCCGAGTCGCGTCAATCAGTGCGCGAGTCCGAGTCGAGTCACGAGTCCCGAAAATCGGCACTCAAGTCCGACTCGAGTCCGAGTCCAGGACTCGAGTACTCCATCTCTGATGTATTGTATGACATGAAGTTGTGCTTCATTCGGAGTCAATAATAAATTCATTCTGCCTTCAACGGCACAATGACTGTGGACTGCACCGACATCCATGTAGCTGCCCCCCCAGTAAGATGAACCAAGCAAAGAGGGTCACTATCATGCCCAAGGACATCCAGCTGGCCCGCTGCATCCGCGGAGAGAGGGCTTAAACTGACCTGAGACCAGCACACCCAAACACAACGGCTCTTTTAAGAGCCACCTACAGTTTCAAAGAGTTGCAATCCTACGTTATTATAATGATTAAACTGGTTCATGTGTCACTTAGTTTACTGAACCGTGATGAATGAAAGTAATGAGTGAGGTAGTGGTTTACTGAAGTTACAAAGACATTAATATATGAGTAACAGGTCAGTGTAAACACAAGCTTCTGTCAATTATGGATCATTCAAACTATATACAAATAATATGTAATAAAGTTCTAAAACAAGTATTCGGTATATTCCTTGATAGCTTTTGGAGAAGGTTGTTTTTAAGTGTACTAAAATCTATCGTTTCAACTGTTTCACTTTATAAAAAGGAACAGGTGAGTAGAGCATCATTGAGTTTCTTATTCTGTCAGTAAATTATCCAAATGAAATGTTTATCATTATTTTAGTCAACCCTAAACAAATTGATTGTACCTTTTTAATAATGACCTTACGTGGTCGGCAAAGTTAAATTAACTTCAGAAAATCAAATCTGTTCTGAGAAAAAACTAATAAATGTTTAAAGATAGCAACTTGCCATCCCACTGAAAAACAGTTCGTAGAGATTTAAAGGCGTAGTTGTAGTTCAGTCCAACGTTTCACTTGGATTAATTTCTCCAACAGTCAACTATTTTCATAAAGAATATATATATTTTTCAAAGTCAACTTTATTGTCAATCTTACTCAGTTTGTGTTTATAGACAGAGAGATCAAAAAGACTTTTAAATCAAATAAAATTATACAATTTACAGATATGTATACAAATATATATATATATATATCCTATATAATGATGGTGGACACTTCACCTCCAGCAGGGCAGATGGCTGCACAAGTCCATCGGGGGATGCTCCCAAAACACCGACTCACTCACAAAGAGACCAGACTCGAACACTGTCTCCTGATAGGCCTGCACAAAAGCCTTCACCCCTTCGGCCTCGTTTACAACCCCCCAGTTGACAGCCATGACTCTGTCCAAGTTGTATCCCCCGAGCACCCTCTTCATGAGGGACGCGCATGGAGTGGATGAAAGTCCCGACCGCAGCACAGCACCAAACTTGCTGGCTGTCAACCTGCCCCGCCTGTGTAACTGCCACTTTGTCCGCTGTCCTCCGGTGGCTGTCTGGATGGCAGCTTGCTGGTCTCTGCTCAGTCGCATTGAGGCAAGAATTGCCTCAAGCCCCGACCCCCATGCCCCTTCACCAGCTCCGGCACGGTGACAATGGCCTGATGTTGAGGCCGCGGCTCTGGCTCAGGTGACAAAAGCCATGCCATGCCACACTGTGCGCCCCTCAGTGCAGACCTGAACCAGTCTACATCCTGAGTGGCGATGTCTCTGGCCAGTGGGTTGTATGTCTCCTCTCACTGTTGGTAAAGTTGAGACACCGGCTGGACTACTTTAGAAGTGCCAGGCTTCCTCCACTGGCACTCAACATCTGTGGAGCTGATCTGCCACATGGCACATATTGCCAATGCTGCAGCGTGGCTGCATTTGTACATCCCCCGTGCACAATCACAGACAGCGCTCTGCATCGCGCCATCGTCTCCCATGCAGATCTGTACAAATAAAGTAAGTACCATGTTTGTTAGCATGCTATAATAGATTGAATGAGCAATAATACAAGGATGGTCCGGATCTGGGGGTGGGAGGGGTTATTTTTCCATAGTTTTGTCTGATTGTTGTTATTGTTTGTTTTTTCTGTATTTTTTGTAATTTGTGTTGTACTGGTTGTGATTGTACATTGTATTTTTCTAAATGTGTATGAATACATTTTTGAAAAACATTTGGTCAACAATAAAAAAGGATGTGGTCAGGATCTAGACTCAGTGTGTAGTTAATTAATTAATCAATGCTCTCTACATTAGGAAAACACATACCAGTGTACCAGAGGGAGTCACACACAGCTGTGCCTAGATAACCAAACAAATTGACAAGATAACCAAAACCCTTGAATCTACACACAGCAAATAAACTCAAATGACACAACGAGATGTAAAAGGAGATCACACATAGGCTACAGTAGTCGATATAAAACTGGCCGCTTCAATCTGAAGAGCAACTAAAACAAAACACGGGAGTGTACCTTGTTCTTGTGAACACTAATGTTATCCACAGCATACACAGAGACCACGAAGTTCTAAAGGAGAACACTAGTTACTGAAACAAAACACGTTAGTGTACCTTGTTAGCTAATGTTAGCTAGCTGACATTAACGTTACACATTGCACTCATATTACTCACCAACATCTTGTAAAGCCGGTCCCGCTGCTCTTACAGAACCGACTAACTCCCCTTTCGTGTATGTACAGCTCTCAACGTGTCCAGACTTGTAGTGATGTTCACCTCGTTTTATACTTTTATTCTCATTCTGAAAGAAACAGGTGAAATTTGCTAACGTGGCGGCCGTCTTTGTGATGGTGACGCGTATTGTGCGAGACCAAGAGACCTGTAGTTCACTCAGCGGTTTCACACAAAAAAAATTGTAACTTCACAGTTTTACGACACATTTTAATTTTTTTGACTTGCAAAATATTCTTTTAAATTGACAAACATCATATGTGTCATTCGTGGCACAATTCAAACGGGATCAAAAGATAACCTTTCTCTCTCCATTGACTTCAATGTATAATTTTACGCTTCCGGGGTCCCATGGAGGCTCCCGGAAAGGGAAGGACTTCGCCTCTCTATTCACGGGCTGGCAGGGGCCTACAGAGATCAGGAGCCTATCATGAGCCAATAACAAAGTTTAAAAAAAAAATGTAATTAAAAAAAAAAAGTTTTTTTATTAAAAACATTTAAAAAAACATTTAAATAAATAAAGTCTTGGCTTTCAGAATATGAAACTTTTATTTCCAAAATCACACGATAAATACATTTTTGAAGCTTGTAAAGGGAAGATGACAGCTCTCACTCGCCACTCACTCCCTCTCCCTCCGGCTGACATTATGAATGTAAGGCGTTTAGTAATCATAGATAACACGGCAGGGTCCGTTACAGTTTGTTTTCATCTGTTTTCAAATAAACAAAGTCTTGGCTTTCAGAATATTAAACTTGTTTCGGCAAATTCAGATGATAAATACAACTTTGAAGCTTCGGCATAATTACAAGCGGAGAACGGAGTAACTTGACGTCACAGCAGGAACAACAACAGCCGGTGTTTCTCGAGAGTGTTTTCCCCGGGAAACAAACACAATACACACAAATGCAAAAATACACAAACACACACACGTATACACACACACACACACACTCGCGAGCTTCCCCCAGACCAGTAAACCAAACGAAAATATCTTCCCTCCGTAGTATTTTGATCATTTGCTCTGCTAATCAATCAGATCGATGGATTCCAGAGATTTTTCTCAAAAATTATGACTTCGAAACAGTCAGTGGGCACCACTTAACAGCCAATCAGAATGAGAATATGTTTCACATGTGACGTATTCAAATTGCGAGTGATTGAGTGACAGATGAAGGTTGTTTAGGAGAAAAAGTTTGAGAAGAAAAAGTTTGAGAGTGGCGCTCGGAAAAGGAAATTGTTGAGGGAAAAGGAGTTTCGAGACAAGCAGCTATTACAAAAAATGCCGAAGCCTACAGGTTATTTTAAGGCGGGCCTGAGTAAGTACATTGAACAAATCAATGACTGGATGTGTCAGAACTTTCTCCGATTAAACAAAGATAAAACTGAGGTAATGGTTTTTGGAGCCAATTCAGAACGTATAAAAGTTAGCGCTGAGCTTCAGTCTGCAATTTTCAAAACAACAGATAAAGCCAGAAATCTAGGTGTAGTCATGGACTCTGACCTGAGTTTCAACAGTCACATTAAAACAGTTACTAAATCAGCCTACTATCACCTAAAGAACATATCTAGGATTAAAAGACTAATGTCACAGCAGGATTTGGAAAAACGTGTCCATGCTTTTATCTTCAGTAGACTGGACTACTGCAATGGTGTCTTCTCAGGTCTCACTAAAAAATCTATTAGGAAGCTGCAGCTGATTCAGAACGCCGCTGCTCGAGTCCTCACTAACACTAAGAAAGTGGATCACATCACTCCTGTTCTGAAGTCTTTACACTGGCTTCCTGTGTGTCAACGAATATATTTCAAAAATACTGCTGTGCTGCTGGTTTATAAAGCACTGAATGGTTTAGGCCCAAAATACATTTCTGACCTCCTGCTAAATTATGAACCATCCAGATATCTCAGGTCTTCAGGGACTGGTCAGCTTTCTGTCCTCAGAGTCAGAACTATTCATGGTAAAGCAGCGTTCAGTTATTATGCTCCAAATATCTGGAACAAACTCCCAGAAACCTGCAGGTCCGCTGCAACTTTGACTATTTTTACTATAAATCCAGGCTGAAGACTTTTCTTTTTGTCGCTGCTTTTAATTGAACTATTCATATCTTAGACTGCACTGTAACTTGTATCCTTGTACTTTTTCTTTTAATGTTTAATTGAACTATTCATATTGTGAGGGAATAATTTTGGCTTTACTTAAGATATTTGACCTTTCGGCCTGTTGACGTTTTACGACCGAACCCTAAGTCTGTTATCTGTCTTAAGGAATGGGAAGTCTCAGCTATTGCTGCCATTATCAGTTTTATGACCGGTCAACTCTCGGTCACAAGAGCCATAGAGTCAGATAAAGTGATTCAGTGTCTCCAGGTGTTCACAGATGCCTTCCCCAATATGTGGGTTGACTCTCTGTAAACTGGTTAAAAGGTCTGCCAAGATGAGAGGCTGATTCAGATTTGACATGGCAAACCACCCGTGCAGTCAGAACCTTTGACTGTGTGACTTGTGATGTGAATTTCTCTGGCCGATGCTTGTAATAAACTACCAGTGTTTGACATCAGAACTCCTGCTCGTCCTGTGTCTCCTTCATGAGTCGGTGACTCCCACTGCATTGCTACACAGAAGTTTCCTCCACACATATCTTAGACTGCACTGTAACTTTTATCCATGTATTTTTTCTCTTAATGTTTATTTTATTAGCTTTTCTTTTTAATGACTGATTTTTAATGCCATTTTCTTAATGTCTTTCATTTTTTGTAAAGCACTTTGAATTGCCTTGTGTTGAAAAGTGCTATATAAATAAACTTGCCTTGCCTCAGCAAAATGAGGACATGAGATGCCGTCATACTGAACACTTCTAAAAGAGTGTTAAAAAATGCTATTTTAAACAACGTATCCGACTATCCGCTAAGTATTGGTATCTTTTATTATTCATTCTGTACTTTTTTGATATGAATTGTGCTATATAAATGATGTTGAATTGAAACATTAATTGATAAAGTAAGAGGCAGTGTCATATTCCAGGTCATCTCTGATGTAAACTAGGGTTGGATTAACGGAATAGCACTTGTTGGCCTGTGAATAACTGTTTTTATGCTTTTTTATCTCTAATGACCTACGTCGGCAGAGTTGAACCGCTCTCAAACATTCAGAGATAAAATGATTCATGATAAGGAAGACTTCCCTCTGAACTGAACAGATAAAGTGATATTCTATATTTATGCCTGTCATCACCTTTTGTTAACACTTAGTTTTTAGTTCCTTTTGACTGAACAGTACACCTGTGAGATCTAAATCTAACTCATAGCTTATCATGCCACACACAAACCACCAGCTGCCACCATCCACAACAGCACCGCACCGCATATCCAACAATCACAGATCCCTCAGGTCCAACTCCATGGAGTATTTGCAATATTACACTGCTAAACTGGTCCCACTAAAAAGAAGCAAAATATTCTTAAAACAAAACAGATATTCTTGTGTCAAGCAAAACCAATCTGCCAATGGGATAAGCCAATTTAGCTTGGCAAGAATTATTAGAATTTGCCAAAAGGTCTAGCCACTGAAAGATCCAAATGCTCGCCATACAGGATAGAGGACATCAGACTCCAGAGAAAATGTGCTCGAGTTCGAGTCCAAGTCGGAGCGTCAATGTACGAGTCGAGTCCGAGTCATCGTGGGGGGGGGGGGGGGGAATTCACGAGTCCGAGTCCAAGTCATCCTGTGCGAGAATTCACGAGTCCAAGTCCGAGTCGCGTCAATCAGTGCGCGAGTCCGAGTCGAGTCACGAGTCCCGAAAATCGGCACTCAAGTCCGACTCGAGTCCGAGTCCAGGACTCGAGTACTCCATCTCTGATGTATTGTATGACATGAAGTTGTGCTTCATTCGGAGTCAATAATAAATTCATTCTGCCTTCAACGGCACAATGACTGTGGACTGCACCGACATCCATGTAGCTGCCCCCCCAGTAAGATGAACCAAGCAAAGAGGGTCACTATCATGCCCAAGGACATCCAGCTGGCCCGCCGCATCCGCGGAGAGAGGGCTTAAACTGACCTGAGACCAGCACACCCAAACACAACGGCTCTTTTAAGAGCCACCTACAGTTTCAAAGAGTTGCAATCCTACGTTATTATAATGATTAAACTGGTTCATGTGTCACTTAGTTTACTGAACCGTGATGAATGAAAGTAATGAGTGAGGTAGTGGTTTACTGAAGTTACAAAGACATTAATATATGAGTAACAGGTCAGTGTAAACACAAGCTTCTGTCTGGATCATTCAAACTATATACAAATAATATGTAATAAAGTTCTAAAACAAGTATTCGGTATATTCCTTGATAGCTTTTGGAGAAGGTTGTTTTTAAGTGTACTAAAATCTATCGTTTCAACTGTTTCACTTTATAAAAAGGAACAGGTGAGTAGAGCATCATTGAGTTTCTTATTCTGTCAGTAAATTATCCAAATGAAATGTTTATCATTATTTTAGTCAACCCTAAACAAATTGATTGTACCTTTTTAATAATGACCTTACGTGGTCGGCAAAGTTAAATTAACTTCAGAAAATCAAATCTGTTCTGAGAAAAAACTAATAAATGTTTAAAGATAGCAACTTGCCATCCCACTGAAAAACAGTCCGTAGAGATTTAAAGGCGTAGTTGTAGTTCAGTCCAACGTTTCACTTGGATTAATTTCTCCAACAGTCAACTATTTTCATAAAGAATATATATATTTTTCAAAGTCAACTTTATTGTCAATCTTACTCAGTTTGTGTTTATAGACAGAGAGATCAAAAGACTTTTAAATCAAATAAAATTATACAATTTACAGATATGTATACAAATATATATATATATATATCCTATATAATGATGGTGGACACTTCACCTCCAGCAGGGCAGATGGCTGCACAAGTCCATCGGGGGATGCTCCCAAAACACCGACTCACTCACAAAGAGACCAGACTCGAACACTGTCTCCTGATAGGCCTGCACAAAAGCCTTCACCCCTTCGGCCTTGTTTACAACCCCCCAGTTGACAGCCATGACTCTGTCCAAGTTGTATCCCCCGAGCACCCTCTTCATGAGGGACGCGCATGGAGTGGATGAAAGTCCCGACCGCAGCACAGCACCAAACTTGCTGGCTGTCAACCTGCCCCGCCTGTGTAACTGCCACTTTGTCCGCTGTCCTCCGGTGGCTGTCTGGATGGCAGCTTGCTGGTCTCTGCTCAGTCGCATTGAGGCAAGAATTGCCTCAAGCCCCGACCCCCATGCCCCTTCACCAGCTCCGGCACGGTGACAATGGCCTGATGTTGAGGCCGCGGCTCTGGCTCAGGTGACAAAAGCCATGCCATGCCACACTGTGCGCCCCTCAGTGCAGACCTGAACCAGTCTACATCCTGAGTGGCGATGTCTCTGGCCAGTGGGTTGTATGTCTCCTCTCACTGTTGGTAAAGTTGAGACACCGGCTGGACTACTTTAGAAGTGCCAGGCTTCCTCCACTGGCACTCAACACTCAACATCTGTGGAGCTGATCTGCCACATGGCACATATTGCCAATGCTGCAGCGTGGCTGCATTTGTACATCCCCCGTGCACAATCACAGACAGCGCTCTGCATCGCGCCATCGTCTCCCATGCAGATCTGTACAAATAAAGTAAGTACCATGTTTGTTAGCATGCTATAATAGATTGAATGAGCAATAATACAAGGATGGTCCGGATCTGGGGGTGAGAGGGGTTATTTTTCCATAGTTTTGTCTGATTGTTGTTATTGTTTGTTTTTTCTGTATTTTTTGTAATTTGTGTTGTACTGGTTGTGATTGTACATTGTATTTTTCTAAATGTGTATGAATACATTTTTGAAAAACATTTGGTCAACAATAAAAAAGGATGTGGTCAGGATCTAGACTCAGTGTGTAGTTAATTAATTAATCAATGCTCTTTACATTAGGAAAACACATATCAGTGTACCAGAGGGAGTCACACACAGCTGTGCCTAGATAACCAAACAAATTGACAAGATAACCAAAACCCTTGAATCTACACACAGCAAATAAACTCAAATGACACAACGAGATGTAAAAGGAGATCACACATAGGCTACAGTAGTCAATATAAAACTGGCCGCTTCAATCTGAAGAGCAACTAAAACAAAACACGGGAGTGTACCTTGTTCTTGTGAACACTAATGTTATCCACAGCATACACAGAGACCACGAAGTTCTAAAGGAGAAGACTAGTTACTGAAACAAAACACGTTAGTGTACCTTGTTAGCTAATGTTAGCTAGCTGACATTAACGTTACACATTGCACTCATATTACTCACCAACATCTTGTAAAGCCGGTCCCGCTGCTCTTACAGAACCGACTAACTCCCCTTTCGTGTATGTACAGCTCTCAACGTGTCCAGACTTGTAGTGATGTTCACCTCGTTTTATACTTTTATTCTCATTCTGAAAGAAACAGGTGAAATTTGCTAACGTGGCGGCCGTCTTTGTGATGGTGACGCGTATTGTGCGAGACCAAGAGACCTGTAGTTCACTCAGCGGTTTCACACAAAAAAAATTGTAACTTCACAGTTTTACGACACATTTTAATTTTTTTGACTTGCAAAATATTCTTTTAAATTGACAAACATCATATGTGTCATTCGTGGCACAATTCAAACGGGATCAAAAGATAATCTTTCTCTCTCCATTGACTTCAATGTATAATTTTACGCTTCCGGGGTCCCATGGAGGCTCCCGGAAAGGGAGGGACTTCGCCTCTCTATTCACGGGCTGGCAGGGGCCTACAGAGATCAGGAGCCTATCATGAGCCAATAACAAAGTTTAAAAAAAAAATGTAATTAAAAAAAAAAAGTTTTTTTATTAAAAACATTTAAAAAAACATTTAAATAAATAAAGTCTTGGCTTTCAGAATATGAAACTTTTATTTCCAAAATCACACGATAAATACATTTTTGAAGCTTGTAAAGGGAAGATGACAGCTCTCACTCGCCACTCACTCCCTCTCCCTCCGGCTGACATTATGAATGTAAGGCGTTTAGTAATCATAGATAACACGGCAGGGTCCGTTACAGTTTGTTTTCATTTGTTTTCAAATAAACAAAGTCTTGGCTTTCAGAATATTAAACTTGTTTCGGCAAATTCAGATGATAAATACAACTTTGAAGCTTCGGCATAATTACAAGCGGAGAACGGAGTAACTTGACGTCACAGCAGGAACAACAACAGCCGGTGTTTCTCGAGAGTGTTTTCCCCGGGAAACAAACACAATACACACAAATGCAAAAATACACAAACACACACACGTATACACACACACACACACACACACTCGCGAGCTTCCCCCAGACCAGTAAACCAAACGAAAATATCTTCCCTCCGTAGTATTTTGATCATTTGCTCTGCTAATCAATCAGATCGATGGATTCCAGAGATTTTTCTCAAAAATGATGACTTCGAAACAGTCAGTGGGCACCACTTAACAGCCAATCAGAATGAGAATATGTTTCACATGTGACGTATTCAAATTGCGAGTGATTGAGTGACAGATGAAGGTTGTTTAGGAGAAAAAGTTTGAGAAGAAAAAGTTTGAGAGTGGCGCTCGGAAAAGGAAATTGTTGAGGGAAAAGGAGTTTCGAGACAAGCAGCTATTACAAAAAATGCCGAAGCCTACAGGTTATTTTAAGGCGGGCCTGAGTAAGTGCATTGAACAAATCAATGACTGGATGTGTCAGAACTTTCTCCGATTAAACAAAGATAAAACTGAGGTAATGGTTTTTGGAGCCAATTCAGAACGTTTAAAAGTTAGCGCTGAGCTTCAGTCTGCAATTTTCAAAACAACAGATAAAGCCAGAAATCTAGGTGTAGTCATGGACTCTGACCTGAGTTTCAACAGTCACATTAAAACAGTTACTAAATCAGCCTACTATCACCTAAAGAACATATCTAGGATTAAAAGACTAATGTCACAGCAGGATTTGGAAAAACGTGTCCATGCTTTTATCTTCAGTAGACTGGACTACTGCAATGGTGTCTTCTCAGGTCTCACTAAAAAATCTATTAGGAAGCTGCAGCTGATTCAGAACGCCGCTGCTCGAGTCCTCACTAACACTAAGAAAGTGGATCACATCACTTCTGTTCTGAAGTCTTTACACTGGCTTCCTGTGTGTCAACGAATATATTTCAAAAATACTGCTGTGCTGCTGGTTTATAAAGCACTGAATGGTTTAGGCCCAAAATACATTTCTGACCTCCTGCTAAATTATGAACCATCCAGATATCTCAGGTCTTCAGGGACTGGTCAGCTTTCTGTCCTCAGAGTCAGAACTATTCATGGTAAAGCAGCGTTCAGTTATTATGCTCCAAATATCTGGAACAAACTCCCAGAAACCTGCAGGTCCGCTGCAACTTTGACTATTTTTACTATAAATCCAGGCTGAAGACTTTTCTTTTTGTCGCTGCTTTTAATTGAACTATTCATATCTTAGACTGCACTGTAACTTGTATCCTTGTACTTTTTCTTTTAATGTTTAATTGAACTATTCATATTGTGAGGGAATAATTTTGGCTTTACTTAAGATATTTGACCTTTCGGCCTGTTGACGTTTTACGACCGAACCCTAAGTCTGTTATCTGTCTTAAGGAATGGGAAGTCTCAGCTATTGCTGCCATTATCAGTTTTATGACCGGTCAACTCTCGGTCACAAGAGCCATAGAGTCAGATAAAGTGATTCAGTGTCTCCAGGTGTTCACAGATGCCTTCCCCAATATGTGGGTTGACTCTCTGTAAACTGGTTAAAAGGTCTGCCAAGATGAGAGGCTGATTCAGATTTGACATGGCAAACCACCCGTGCAGTCAGAACCTTTGACTGTGTGACTTGTGATGTGAATTTCTCTGGCCGATGCTTGTAATAAACTACCAGTGTTTGACATCAGAACTCCTGCTCGTCCTGTGTCTCCTTCATGAGTCGGTGACTCCCACTGCATTGCTACACAGAAGTTTCCTCCACACATATCTTAGACTGCACTGTAACTTTTATCCATGTATTTTTTCTCTTAATGTTTATTTTATTAGCTTTTCTTTTTAATGACTGATTTTTAATGCCATTTTCTTAATGTCTTTCATTTTTTGTAAAGCACTTTGAATTGCCTTGTGTTGAAAAGTGCTATATAAATAAACTTGCCTTGCCTCAGCAAAATGAGGACATGAGATGCCGTCATACTGAACACTTCTAAAAGAGTGTTAAAAAAATGCTATTTTAAACAACGTATCCGACTATCCGCTAAGTATTGGTATCTTTTATTATTCATTCTGTACTTTTTTGATATGAATTGTGCTATATAAATGATGTTGAATTGAAACATTAATTGATAAAGTAAGAGGCAGTGTCATATTCCAGGTCATCTCTGATGTAAACTAGGGTTGGATTAACGGAATAGCACTTGTTGGCCTGTGAATAACTGTTTTTATGCTTTTTTATCTCTAATGACCTACGTCGGCAGAGTTGAACCGCTCTCAAACATTCAGAGATAAAATGATTCATGATAAGGAAGACTTCCCTCTGAACTGAACAGATAAAGTGATATTCTATATTTATGCCTGTCATCACCTTTTGTTAACACTTAGTTTTTAGTTCCTTTTGACTGAACAGTACACCTGTGAGATCTAAATCTAACTCATAGCTTATCATGCCACACACAAACCACCAGCTGCCACCATCCACAACAGCACCGCACCGCATATCCAACAATCACAGATCCCTCAGGTCCAACTCCATGGAGTATTTGCAATATTACACTGCTAAACTGGTCCCACTAAAAAGAAGCAAAAATATTCTTAAAACAAAACAGATATTCTTGTGTCAAGCAAAACCAATCTGCCAATGGGATAAGCCAATTTAGCTTGGCAAGAATTATTAGAATTTGCCAAAAGGTCTAGCCACTGAAAGATCCAAATGGGCCTTGTGGACTAGACAAATGTGCAATGAAATGTTTGTTATTTAAGAAAGACTAATTTACAGAATAATGATTGTTTTGTGTCAGTTTTACGTCGCCACTTCCAGTCACATTTTTCATCATTGTTCCACAATGTTTATCATCATGAAATTAATATCTATGTTATACTATACTTGCACTACTTACCGTTTTCATACTTTATATATCTTAGCATATTCATAAACACTGTTCATACTGCTCACAGGCTGCTGTGTATATCTAGTGTATTCATACACACTGGCCCTTTCTCATTTAATCAAATCCCCCTCATCGACTCCTCGGTCCTCCGGTAGTGACCCGGAAATGAATTTCAGCGTGCCATGTTGACATCTCATTTCTCTAAATGCACTTCGAGGACCGAGGATCGAGCGTCGAGGAGGCTCTCTGGAGGAGCTATAACTGAGGATACACTGATGGGTCCACCACGGCTCCTTCGTGGATGCATTTCCGGGAACAGAGATGTTTCAAAAGAGGCTTCTCAATTCTTAAATGTCCCCTCCTCGACTCCCCTCCTCGACTCCCCTCCTCGACTCCCCTCCTCGAGACTTAGTCCCGCCCACAGGAGATGCGAGCGGAGGACCGAGGAGGGGAACCGAGGAGAGAGGAGGGGAAGCAGCAGACGTTTAAAGAAATGAGAACTACTCTCCACTGAGCGGTCATATTAAAGCGACGTCCGTTCATTATTACGTGGCAACAGCTGCATGAGTGTTTTGTCATATTTTATAATCTCTGTTAGATCAGCTGAACATTGTTGCCCCACATATTTACTTTGAATTCATTGAGAGTGCGGTATAATGAGACAATAACAGGCTACAGATGCGGACACACACACACAAATATATAAATATATACAATTTAAAGTATGAGAGCACACTCATAATAACGTAACACAATCAGAGACTGGATATATTACCCCCTCTCTCTGGTTGCTGAAATGGGGAATTGAAATTACGGGCCAAAAGTTGTATTTGCAAGTATTAAAAGTAAGCAGAGGACACCAAACCAACTGAGACCTGTCTGTCCGCCGCATCTGCGCACTGTAGCCTACAACACACACCTACACACTGTACAACACGCACCGACACACTGTACCACACACACACTTACACACTGTACCACACACACCTACAGCTCCTAAAGCATAATCAGGCTACAGCCAGGCCCGCCTTAACCTGCCATCAGGCCCTGGGGCTGATGGTTTTGTAGGCCCCCTATTTAATCAACAAATCAAAGTCATTTATAGCCTCGGCAGGCTCTGTGATCACACTTCTCCACTCTGCTCTACGCGTGCCTGGTCCTGTCCTCCAGATGAGTGACGTATCGGGCCTCCCTCATGTATTTGTCCGGTTGCCGTTGGCTCCCCTCCACGTAGCAAGTCCTCGTCGTCCTCTCCATCTCCTCCCCTCCCTCCCTCCTGTCTGTTTTTCCTCTCCCGCTACTCCATTGCTATCAGAACCAGACGGCCTACTTGGCTCCGAGGCCCGCGGCCGGCACCGCTGCCACTCGGTACAGAACTCATCTGTCCTTCCTCCTCATCCTGGCCTACAGGTTTAAAATAACCTGTAAGCTTCGGCATTTTTTGTAATAGCTGCTTGTCTCGAAACTACTTTTCCCTCAACAATTTCCTTTTCCGAGCGCCACTCTCAAACTTTTTCTGTCACTCAATCACTCGCAATTTGAATAAGTCACATGTGAAACATATTCTCATTCTGATTGGCTGTTAAGTGGTGCCCACTGACTGTTACGGAGTCATCATTTTTGAGAAAAATCTCTGGAATCCATCGATCTGATTGATTAGCGGAGCAAATGATCAACATAGTATGGAGGGAAGACATTTTCGTTTAGATTACTGGTCTGGGGGAAGCTCACGAGTGTGTGTGTGTGTGTGTGTGTGTGTGTGTGTGTGTGTGTGTGTGTGTGTGTGTGTGTGTGTGTGTGTGTGTGTGTGTGTGTGTGTGTGTGTGTGTGTGTGTGTGTACGTGTGTGTGTGTGTATACGTGTGTGTGTTTGTGTAATTTTGCGTTTGTTTCCCGTGGAAAACACTCACGAGAAACACTGGCTGTTGTTATTCCTGCTGTGACGTCAAGTTACTCCGTTCTCCGCTTGTAATTATGCTGTTACAAGCTTCAAAGTTGTATTTATCATCTGAATTTGCCGAAACAAGTTTAATATTCTGAAAGCCAAGACTTTGTTTATTTGAAACCAGATGAAAACAAACTGTAACGGACCCTGCCGTGTTATCTATGATTACTATACGCCTTACATTCATAATGTCATCCGGAGGGAGGGGGAGTGAGTGGCGAGTGAGAGCTGTCATCTTCCCTTTACAAGCTTCAAAAATGTATTTATCGTGTGATTTTGGAAATAAAAGTTTCATATTCTGAAAGCCAAGACTTTGTTTATTTAAATGTTTTTTAAAAACATCCGAAATAATTTTTTTTTATTTTTTACATTTTTTTAAAAACTTTTTTATTGGCTCATTATAGGCCCCTGATCTCCGTAGGCCCCTGGGCTTCAGCCCAGGTCAGCCCGTGCATTAAGGCGGCCCTCAGCCGTTGTGTATTTTATTATGTGAAGCACTAAATGGTCTTAGAAAAATATCGACTCTTTGTAGATATCTACTAAACTAAAGCAAATAAAGAGAGTAGGTCTGTTATACTGAGGGATATATATTTTACACACTGCTCTGCTTTCTGCATGGGCCTCACAGCTCTTCTTACTGTAAACATCGCGTTGCAATGCGAGAGCGGTTTCGAAAATAATATCCAGGGGATGCATGCAGAGCTGTCATTGGCTGAGATAAGTCCGGCCGTGTGTCACGCCTCCACCGTTCCCGGAAATGCATCCGCGGAGGAGCCGTGGAGGAACCATCAGTGTATCCTCGGTTATAGCTCCTCCAGAGAGCCTCCTCGACGCTCGATCCTCGGTCCTCGGTCAAGCCCCCAGGAAGTGCGCAGGACTCAAATATTCGTGCTGGCCAAACGGCGGTACTGTACATCCGTTTGGTTGCCAGGCCCGGAAACACTTCTTTTTTTTTTGACTTACATGGGGAAAGTAACTCGTAACTCGTTGGATAATTTTTTTTAAACTAAATAAACTACCCAGTATGAACACTTGTATAGCCCTTATTAAAAACATTCGTTCCTCAAGTTGTAAAAATGTGCTAATAACGTTATTCTGAGAGTTATTTCCCTCGGCATTATGAACGCGCATCTAACCCACAGGACCGCGCCGCCCGGCACGTTCATGTTACGTGTTCAGCACTACATGAGTTTCTCTTTACCCATGGATGCACAATAACAACGGACCCATATCGCCTTACTGCCAGCCCACGGAGCTGTAATAATGGATATATTGCACATGTTTGCTGTAATTCATCATTTGTCAAATATTATACTACATGGGCTGTATGATGTAAATCTTGTACCGTAAATGTTGTATTAAATAAAGTTAATATTACCGACGTAGATTAACATTCCTGTAGCTTCTTATTGCACTAACAAGTTTATTGCACTGTGTATATATATATATATATATATACAGTGCAATAATTATTTCATGCTAAATGAAGCTCTGTTGGATATCACTAGATCCTGTTACAGCATAATAGAAGTACATAACGATTGATGTGTACATTAGCATAATTACTAGCTAGCCGCTAGCTGCTAACTGTATAATAACAAGCTATTACCATGCTGTCATGAACGCACGGTGCTGTTACGGGTACGCAAATTGACGTGCTTGATGTGAACGAGCATGTTGGTTAAAGTTGCGCATGCGCTATGAACGCACATACGGGTACTTCTCAGGCATGCCGGGTAATCTGTGACGTTTCACTCTCTCAAAAGTTGGGCCATTTTATCATCATGCGCTCATGAGCAACTCTCATAGGAATGAATGAGGCCCCGCCTCCCACGCTGTATCCAGTTCTTATTATACATCCATGTCTTCGGTGTGCATTTAGAGAAATGAGACGTCCTTCAAAATGGCGCGCTAAAATTCATTTCCGGGTCACTACCGGAGGACCGAGGAGTCGAGGAGTTGAGGAGGGGAAATTTGAGTATTGAGAAGCCTCTAGTGAATCGTGACGTGACACACCGCCGGGGATATTATTTTATTAACTGCTTTCATCGCGACACGATGTTTACAGTGAGAACAGCTGTGAGGTACACAGTACTCGAGTTGAGGGGGGATGAGGGAGGATGGCATCCCCCCTGAAATAAAAACGGTCAAAATCATCCCCCTTCTAAAACTGCCATTCCCCCTTTCCATCCCTTTATGTAATTTTATCAATGAACGTGGCACTGGTATTACTGCTATTTCAACATTAATTTTGCGCATTTTGAGTAAAATACTGTGGGCGAGTGAGCACGCACAAACGCAATGACATTTTTACCAAGTCACTGACGCTATATGCTATGCGAGTGCCCTAGAGGGCGCCAGATGCGCCTGTTTGATCGATGCCAGAAGGTGCATGGCAGCACTAGCGCAGTTAGTTTTGATGAAATGATACCACCAGCACCAGAAGAGCTGAAACCCCTCCTTCAAGCAGTGAACACTTTGGTCATCTCCACAGCTGAGTGTGAACGTGGGTTTAGTCAGATGAACATTTTAACCACAACTAGAAGCGCATGCCAGCCTTGCTTTTCATCAAGTGTGTTGGCCCTCCACTGAACAAGTTCAGAACTTCAGACCAGATGTATATGTCAAGACTTGGCTTCAAAGCCATTGCTTAGCTAACAATCCGAAAGCAAGAGCCAGAAAAATTGAGACCAAAAAGCATGATTATGAAAATCTTTGGAAACTTCTATGAGATGGGGGAGAGTGGAGTAGGCAGCCATTGACAACATTGATCCTATTTTGTATTATCCGTATAATCTTTTAATATATTTTCATATTTTGTAAACAATTTAAATGTGCACTTAATGCCCTGTTAAAAAAAGTAACATTGGGAATGTTAACATACAATATTTGTATTTGAACTGCAATAAAATTATGACGGATCAATATTTTTCTACTTTTTTACTCACATTTTTCATAATGATTTAATTAATTATGATAAAAATATAACCCTTTAGATACCAGTTTTGATCGTATACCAGTAACTGCTTTTTTTGAAAAAATACACTATAATTCAATATTCTAAAAATTATTTTGACTTTACTTTATTAGTATAATCAGTTGATCCATCTGAATAATAAATGAGGGACTATTAACCTACAAGATTTGTACCATAGACTGCCATTATAACCACATTTTTGTATCCCCTCCCCCCCTTTAAATTAAAGTGAAAAAAAGATGTTGCACTAATTGTCCTCTGCATTTGACCCTAAATGTTAGTGGTGCCATGGCAGCCCGGGGACCGACTCTAATTCTGAGGTGCCTTGGTCAAGAGCAATGAAAGGAGTATCTGAACATCCATAACATGCATGTTGTTTTAAGAGTATACTAATTATCTTTATGCTGGTTGGTCTCCCACCCTCGGCGGGTTATCAGCACAAATTATGTCCCCATAAAATACACCATCCCCCCTGATTTTTTTTTTACAACTTGAGTACTGGTTGTACAGTGTGTGTGTAGATGCAGCGGACAGACAGGTCTCAGTTGGTTTGGTGTCCTCTGCTTACTTTTAAATACTTGTAAATTGTACATTGTAGCGACCAGAGGGGGGGGGGGGGGATATATTATGAAGGTAGATATGGTGCAAAATGTGAGAGCGTGTAAAACCTGATGTGAGCACTTGCAGAAAAAAAATCTGAGTTTGTGTGCTTACATTTACACTTGTATAAAATATCCACGTAACTGTGAATCAAATGTACACTTGTACACAGAAAAAAAAAGTTTTGTAGCTTGTAGAAAAAAATGAACTTAGAGATGAAATGTTCACTTGCAGAAAAATACATATATTTTAAATATATTTTCCATTACAACTGCAACTTTATTTATTACAACCTCTCAAATCAGTCATTACAACTTGACGAATCTGCTCTGTGGCAGTATAAATCGACGAATCTGCGGTCTTGCCTTTTGCTACACTTCTTGCGATAAATGTGTCGCAAAAGTAATTTTCACCTGTAGATGTGGGGGGAGGGAGGGGGGTTGGAGCAAAGGGGCGGAGCTATCAGAACAACGAGGCTTGGGTCAGTCACAGTCAGGTCGAACCGGATGACTGCGGGGCTAACTGTTCGCTAACGGTTCGTGTCGCTACCGCTGACATGGCGCGTCAATCAACGGTAAGTTTTGCCCATTACTTGCCCAGTATTACTTTGAATATTTATTGTGATTGAGAATTAAATCCGCTTTGAAGACCACCGTTTTATATCGTGCAGTTTAGCGGCGAAATAACGTCAGTCAGCCAGCTAACGCTAGCTTTGTTGAGTTTATGCTAGCTAAACAAGTAGTGGTTGTAGTCTATACAGCAGTAATTCATATATTATAGCCTACTGCTTTGGCACTAACGGTTGATAACCGTTTATGAAAATAAAACCAATTGAACTGTACTGAAATAATGACAAGTTTTATAATTGTCTTGGGCTCCTGCTGTGTTTTTAAAGCCTTTGTAAATTATCCATGCTATTTTCTATTTAGCTAACGTCGAAGTAGTGTATGTGAAATCAACCTCACAATAAGATGTGTGTATATTACTTAGATATTACAATATGGTTGGTTGAGCTGGAGTTCATTATTGAGCTTACAAGTTAACGTCACAGTCATCTGAAGAACGAACCCAAACCTTGTTGTTTTTATTATTTGTATTACAAATTGATATCAAATAAACAGTAAGCATTGGTAACACAATTTCCAAAGTTACAGTAACATAAAAAGGACCCTGACTCGGACAATACACAATCCAACATGTTCAACAGAAGAGAATCAGTTATATTGTTTGTACACATGGTACTTTACATATATATATGTGTGTTTAAGGTGTCCAGGTGATGCAGACAGGTTGGACCAGAGAGTGAGAGACAGAACTGGAGTCCTCACAGCAGTGAACTTCAGCACAGGTACTAAGACTCTTTTTTCATACTGTACAAAGAATCAAGAAAGATATTGGTTTAAATGAATGAAGTATTGACTTGAATACACTGATATACATTCCATTAAACAATACTAAATATGAGATCACCTACACATCAGTTAAGTTGAGGGTTTATTCCATGCAAAAAGTTACATTTAAATATTTAGCAATCAGCTTTCTAATTTAATGTATTGAAGGCAAATATATTTAACACATAGTGAGAACTGCTACTATTTATCTCTCAATATTGTCTGTAAAAAACGTGGTAAAAGTTATTCTTTCAGTGAGACAACAGAGCAAGCTTCTACAGTTGCACTACGTTTTGATAACGTCGGGTTACGTAGTGTAACTGATATATTAGCACAGGCGGAGCCCTCTACTGGACTCTATGGGTACTCTCTTACCCCGCAAGCATTCTCCCACTGAGACTTCTATAGACGTAGCCGGCCCTGGGCGGGCCTACCTGAATGTGCGCGCATCACACCGTATAAAAGGAGGCCTCGCCTCCTGACTATCATCCTACACCTCTCTTCAGCGAGCGGAATAGGACAGACAGTGCCCCGAGTAGAGGGCTCCGCCTGTGCTAATATGACGTAACCCGACGTTATATCTCTCACAGGCTCCGCCCTCTACTGGACTCTATGGGTACAGTGGGTGGAGCCGCGATGTATACGCACACTGTCGTCCAATAATATTCCACCCTACTGCCCCTGACCGGCTATTATGGTCAGCCGCTGCTGCCCCACCTTCTCCTTTAACCCGGTTGTAACCGAGGAGAAATCTGGGCTGTGGCTGACAGAGCACACCCTGCTGCGCTTACCTCGCAAAAAGTGTGCTCAAAAAACAGTGCCGGGGGACCCCCCCCACCCTGGATGGGGAGAGCCCCCTCGGCCCCGAAAGAGCTTACTACACGCCTGCCTCCCTGAATCCCTCACATGAATCTCCCGCTCCCGTCGCCTGAGACGCCGGAGTAGCCAGCGCCAGCCAATCAAATCCCGTTTCCCAAAATCTGACAGCTGAAGCCGTAGCCAATCAAACCGCGTCTAAGCTGGGAGAGATATCCCGCCGTTCATTTCTATATTTCAAAAAAAGTCGGAGGAGAAACTAACTATCGCCGTAGCAAATCACCCGGTTTTGTATGACCAGACCCTCTTCACCTACCGGGATACAAACCGGAGGAACCAGGCATGGAGGGAGGTGGCAGAGACAGTGGGGGAAACTGGTAGGTGTTCGCCTGTTTGGGGAGTTTATATATATATTGCTCGTGTAACAGGCCCCGCTATGCAGGGCGCGATGACAGATAGTATTTCCTGTAAAACAGGAGAAATTATGAGCAGAGAATTCCATTTACTGCTCGTTTGGCGGGTCTTGCCAGAATGGCAAGCTAACGTCAGCTCCGTCATCACGTCAGACATTTTACGGTAGACGCGTAAATAATAACAAACCCCTTTATGGCAGTGTTACTCTGCCATCTACTGCCCCCTGCTGTCCATTGTTAAACAGGTAATATAAAATGATATTAAATATAAACATAAAATTGTGATCACACACTGTGTGGGTCACACACTCCCCGACAAAGAAAAATGGCTCCCGACATTAACCATCAACCTCTTAACTTGTGCCCCTTCTCTTTGAACTTAAAACACTTATACACACTCTCATAAGGGCACTTCTTTAAATGTACAGGTGAATACTGTACAATATGGATGAGAGTGGGTGTAACAATCTTTCCTTCTCAATATGCATGTATGTATGGTAGAATTACAGTGTAAGGCAGTGTCTGGTGTGTAGTGTAAGGCAGTGTCTGGTCTGTAGTGTAAGGCAGTGTCTGGTGTGTAGTGTAAGGCAGTGTCTGGTGTGTAGTGTAATGTGGCATAGGAACAGGCTGCATTCCCCAGAATGGCATGGCTTGTACAGTATAGAGTCTTGCTGGGTCTGTAGACCCACATGGTCTGGAGGATGGCTGCCCAAGGGAGTCATATGTCAGCGTTTGAGGAGGTCTCCTGTCCCGTGTGGATTTCCTCACTGGCTCATCCTGAGGTGTCACAGGTCGGTCATAGCCATAGGGTACTTGTACATACTCATGCTCTTCCGGTGCTTCAGAATCCACAGGCAGGTCTTCCTCATCAGCCCGTTCTTCTGGTTGTTCTTGTCTGGTTTCTCTCTCAGGTGTAACAACTCCATGTTGTTCTGGTGTATGATATCTCGATGGCACTCTGTATCTATGTGGTTCAGGTACCCTTTTCTGACCATCTGTGTTTCGCTGAGATCCAGAGCTAGGTTCAACATTCTGTGAGTGAAGTCCAGCTTGTGGAGGTACTCTTAGCCAGTATCGTACTCTAGGTGCCTCATCATCAGAGTTTTCTGAGTCACTGCTTTGTGATGTCTCTCTCCGTCGTTGTTTCTCAACATGATGACTCTTGCTTTTCCCTCTAGGTGGTAGCGGATTTCCTGTTAGTTCAGGCAAGTTTACAGGTAGGTCATTGACAACGTGTAGGAGATTTCGATGGAGGGTACGGATCTTATCACCACCTGTCTCAGGGCACACTTTGTACACAGGGATTTCACCAACTTGTTCTTTGACGACATACACAGTTTGTTCCCAGTAGGACCTCAATTTTCCAGGTCCACCTCTCTCACTCATGTTGTGGACTAGGACTCTATCACCAGGTTGGAGCACAACTCCCTTGATGTGACAGTCATAGTACTTCTTGTTTCTTGCACTGGAGTGTTGACTGTTTTCAGATGCAATCCGGTAAGCCTCTTTCATTCTCAGAGACCATTTCTTAGCATAGCCCTGTGTTGTTTCAGTCTGACATTTGGCTGACAGGCCAAACATTAAATCTACTGGGAGACACGGGTGCCGTCCAAACATGAGGTAGTGGGGTGAGAAGCCTGTTGCCTCATGCCTGGTGCAGTTGTATGCATGTACAACCAGGGATAAGTGGTCTTTCCAGTTGCTCTTTTCTTTTTCTCCCAGGGTCCTCAACATTTGGAGCAATGTTCTATTGAACCTCTCAGCTGGGTTTCCTTGGGGGTGGTATGGGGTTGTCCTTGAATGAGCAACTCCAGCCAGATGCCTCAGGGTCTTGAACAGGTCATTTTCGAACTCTCTGCCTTGGTCGTGGTGGAGCCTGGCCGGGTAGCCGAATCTTGGAATAAAGTCATTATAGATTTTTTCAGCAGCTGTTCTGCCAGATTTATTTTTTGTTGCGTAGACTTGAGCAAATCTGGTAAAATGGTCAATAACTACTAAAATGTACTCGTAGCCCCCTTTGCTAGTTTCCAGGTGCATATAGTCTATAGACACAAGCTCAAGTGGTGCAGATGAAGTGATGCTGCCCATTGGTGCTCTGACGTGTGTCACAGGTTTCTTTTGTTTGATACAGGGATACTTTCTGGTTACATAGGTTTCAATGTCCTTTTTCATGAAAGGCCAGTAGAAACGGTCTCGAGCCAGGTGGATGACCCTCTCAGCCCCAACATGTCCCATGTCGTCATGGAGATGCTTTAGTACCAGGGGGTAGTATCGTGATGGTAAGACGAGCTGCTGCCGCTGACTGGCCGTCCGGTACAACAGTTGATTTTCCATGTGCAGTTTTCCCCACTCGTGCATGAGCTTTCTGAGTGTACCACTGGCTCTCTTCTTGTCCTCATTGGTCAATACTGCCTTGGCCTCTTTAAGTTTGATAAGCTCACCGATTGCATGGTCCTCCCTTTGAGCATTGACTAGCTCACTGTGGTCAATGGTAAGGGGTGACACATTCACAGGTGACTCTGAGCATGAAGCCAGGTCCAATGCAGCAACATAAGCAACATCCTGCCTCTTTGCAGACTCACAACCATCCCATGTGGTTTGAATGGTTTCTCTTGTGAGTTCCTCAGTACACTCTCTAACGTAGATGTCAATGTCAAGAGGGAGACGAGAGAGCGTGTCTGCGTCTATGTTCACTCTTCCTGGCCTGTATTTGACATCAAACCTAAAGTCTGCTAGCTCACCTACCCATCGGTGGCCCACAGCATTCAGCTTGGCAGTACTCATCATGTATGTGAGGGGATTATTGTCTGTGTATACTGTGAAATGGGGTGCATAGAACAGGTAATCCCTAAATTTCACACATATCGCCCACTTAAGAGCAAGAAACTCCAGTTTCCCTGAGTGCATGTTGTAATTCTTCTCAGCGGGAGACAGAGTTCTTGAACCATAGGCAATGACTCTCAATTTTCCATCCTGTCGTTGATACAACACAGCGCCGAGTCCCTGCTGAGAGGCGTCAGTGTGGAGCACAAATGGCAGTTCGAAATCCGGATAGGCCAACACAGGTGGGTGTGAAAGCGTGTCAATCAGCTGTTCAAGAATCCTTTGGTGATCATCAGTCCACAGGACAGGTGTCCTTGAGGGCATCTGAGCTCCTTTTCCCACCTTATGTTTCCCCTGTGTTACGGTAGAGTTTCCTTTAATTTTTAACAGATCATAAACTGGTTTTGCAATGCTTGAGAAGTTTTGAATATAGGCTCTATAGTAGCTTAGGAAACCCAGTAACTTCCGCACTTCTCCAACTGTGCTTGGCCTCTTCTCTTTCAGAGACATAATGGCATCAATGTCTTTTGGGTCAATCCTGACACCGTCTGCAGAGACCAGCCTCCCAACATACCTGACCTCTTTCTGGAACAGCTCACACTTTGTTGGTCGAAGCTTGACACCATGGGACTGCAAGGCTCTCAGGACTTGACGTACTCCCTCAACATGGCTAGTGAAGGAGTCGGAGTAGCAGAGGATGTCATCGAGGTAAGGGATACAGCAGTTGTCACGCAGAGAGTCCAACATTTCCTCCATGCTGCGCTGAAAAGCAGCAGGGGCGTTGGAGAGTCCAAAAGGTATCCTCACCCACTCATACAGCCCCCAAGGGGTGATGAAAGCCGTCATGTGTCTGGATCCTTCAGCAATGTAGCCTTGGTGGTAGGCCTTGCCTTGGTCTAAAATGCTGAACCAGCTTTGGCCTTTTAGGGTGTCGATGAGTTCCTGAATACGAGGCAATGGGTGACGGTCTGGTACCGTTTTCTGGTTTAACATTCTATAATCGATGCATAACCTTAGGGACCCATCCTTTTTCCTGACGCAGACAACGGGTGCTGAGTATGGAGATTTGGACTTAACTATCCACCCTTTTACAAGCAGGTCTTGGATGTACTCTTTAACCTCTTTATAAAGGGGCTTGGGTACTGCACTGTATGTGCGCTGAACTGGGATGTTGTCCTTTAAGTTGATGGACATTTGCAGGTTGGGAATGCAACCTATGTCCCCATCATCTTTAGCAAAGGCTGCCGATTCCTCGTGTAACATCTGTTCCACCTTCATCTGTTGCTCATCACTCAGGTGGCTGACATCCACAGGTGGGTGCCACAGTGCAGAAGTGGGTTTGTCACTGTTAGAGTGTGGTGATGTGGAAGAACTGGCTATATTTGCCTGGGCTTGATTGTCCTTGCTGCTTTGGTTATCTGTCTCTATCACTCTGTCAATGGTTTCGATGTTGCCTAGAACAGTACCGCTGGGCAGAGTCACAGCACTTCTGGAATGGTTTGACACAGGCACCTTTACGAAAGGTCTCTCTGTCTGTTGGATCACCATTAGTCCTTCTCCAACACTCAGCTGTGCCAGGGGTGTAGCTTCTAGATTGGGTTCGAAAAGCACAAGTGAGTCAGATTCACTAATATCTACTGGTACCCTGCACTTAATATAAGCTACCTGGCCAGGATAAATAGTGACTTCTTTCCTGCCTATCTTTACTGCAGCATTCTGTTGTTTCTGTTTTTGCTCAGTCTTTATGAAACTCACCATAGCTTCTGCCATTGCACTGTCCATCTCCAAAGCACCCGTAAGCAAGTTGACAATGATAGATATCACTTTGGGTCTACTTTCATGACTCCTAAAGAGTTCCTGGATGACATTAAAACCAACTATCGGTCTGTCTATTTTTATTCGACTCACTAGGAAAGGCACTCGAATAGATAAGTCTGGATCATCGTTTCCCTGCAGGTTTACTACCACTTCAATCCATCCTTCATAAGGTACTGCATCTCCTGTGACAGCCGTCACGTAGAGATCATCCTCCATGAGTTCACTGAGGGGTCTAATATCTTGTCCAGGTAAGTATCTGTCTTTCCAAGCATTGTCTATTATGCTCACATTGGCCCCAGAGTCTAAAAGAGCGGTTATGGCGTAACCGTTCATGCTACATCTCAATAGCGACTTTCGACCAATTAGCGGAGCTATCTTTTTGATTGGGTGTTGTTCGTTATTTTTCTGCGTGTTGATAGGTGTATGACCAGTGCTTTGTCTTGCTGCTGCAACCTCCTGGGGGTGGGACTTTTCCTTTGGGTCGGTCAGTGGTCGTCCCGTTGCCCTGACCGGTGCCCGTTTCCCGCCTGCTTCTGTCTTTTCAAGCAGCCTATAGCACGATGACCCTCCTCCCCACAGAAAAAGCAGTGGCTACAATTTGGTTGAGCCTGAGCTATGCATTGTGGGCACCCATACGGTCTCCTGGTCTTCTTCTCTGGTCTGGTTTTGTCAGAGCAACACTGGTGAGTGGTTTGATGTAGCCCCTCAGGCACCTGGGTTGTTGTTGATAGCTGTTTCAGTGTTTCCATTGCCTGTGTGTGGATGACATTATCCTTACTTTTAGTCTCTCCCACACTGCTGAGTATCTCTTCAGGTTCAGCGAGTATGCTGTGTGCTTGAGTTAACTTGCGGTTGGAACTGCGTCCCAGTCTGCGCTTTCTTTCACTTTCTTCCATCGTAGTCTTGATAACCTGCCTTAACAGAGCTTCATCAGACACAGTGGGGTCAGCAAGCAGAGGTTTCAGCTCCCGTCTGACATCCTCATGTCTCTCTCCCATGCCTTGATAGACTGCATTCAAAAACACACCCTGCAGTGTAGACGCATCATACTTAATAAGTGCATTTTCCTGCCTGGAGGTGAACATTATTTTTTGTTTCAGTCCTATCATGCGGTATAGGAATTGCTGTGGAGCTTCATTTTCATGCTGTCTAGCACACATCAATTCCTGGAAGAGCTCTGTGCTGCTCTTCTCGCCAAGGTGGGACTGCAGGAAACTCTTCAGCTCGGTGACTGTAAGATCTTCCTTGTTTGTCAGCATGTCTTTAAAGTTTCCACCTTTTATTATGCGTGACACCCCTCTAATGATCTCGTCATCAGTGTGTTGCTCTCTGCAGCCTTCCTCAATCTGTTTACATAAGCTGTTAAAGCTAATGTCTGATGAAGTGTCAGTTATCTGCCCTCCATGAATCTTAAACTCCCTTCTCTGCAGAAATGAAAGATCTTTAAGGGAAATCATGCTCTCTCGGGTGGGATTAGAGAGTCCTTCTGTAGATGTATGTGGTGAGTTAGGTGTATGCTGCTTACTGGGTTGGCTAGAGTGAGGTTGCGGTGTGTCTGAACTAGGTGTGGTGACACTGCGTTGAAGTTTGTTTTGCACCTCCTCTAAGCCCCTTAACAGTTTCTGTATGTCTGCGTCATGAATGCCAGTCTCAGTTGGATTGTCTAATGGCTCAAGTTGTTGGTTAGCGTTAACAGTAGCAGATAACATCAGAGGTGATTTAACAGAAGTATCAATTTCACCCTCTTTGGAACACACGGTACCACTGCTACGGTTTGCAATAATCAAATTAACAGTATCTTGTAGACACAACAACATTGACATTCCCTCATCTTCTAGGTTTAGTAGAGTCATACTGTTCATATTCACAGCAATATACTCAACACAGCCCTCGTCGTCGTCCCTGTTTAGCTCTGATGAGTCAAGTTCTTCCACTGGATCGAGGTGTGTGGCAACTTCATACGCTTCATCTGCTGTTAGCTGATGAAGTCTTTTCTTGATGGACCAGCTTAGTCTCTTCCTCTCGTTGTCCGCCATCCTGTGTGTAGTGGGCAACTGTGGCAAACAGTTCTGCACTCCTAGGCGTAGATCCCCTTCAACCTGGTCTCTCTACCTCTTGAGTCGCTAACTGGAAGCACCTTCACTCCGGCAACACGTCGTCAGTCCGGTCCTTTAGGTCCAATATCACTGGATCAGCATGTGGTCGTCTCAAACGATGCTGACCCCGGACGAGCCCCCAAGAATCTGTAACAGGCCCCGCTATGCAGGGCGCGATGACAGATAGTATTTCCTGTAAAACAGGAGAAATTATGAGCAGAGAATTCCATTTACTGCTCGTTTGGCGGGTCTTGCCAGAATTTATTAACAATTGGCACAAAACACAATTGTCCTGGCCCTTTACTGCTCTCAATATAAACACATGTTTATATCTTCAAAATATACTTGTAGTATTCAAAATAAACACATTTGTGTATAACCAAGTGTCATTAACATCATGACTCCAAATGAGAATGTACTGCTTCAAAACAGATATTGGTGCTGTATTCAAACACTGTTAATTACCTTTTCAGGCAAAGTATTAGCATTGGTCTAATATATGCTAGCATTAGCATCAAGCAACACGCATTTATAATAATTCAATTATGACTGACCATAGGACCCATAGACCATACAAAACACACCTCAAACACTTCTTAGCTATAAACAATTCACTTGCATCACTAGCGACCGCCATTACACACACAGCCACCACGAGGTGGTCTTCTACGCGAGTCTACTACATCTAAATAGCGACCACCATTACACATACACACACAGCCACCACGAGGTGGTCTTCTACACGGCATTAAACATAATAAACAACATCTAAACACCACTTCAAACTCAAGACATTGTGATTTATAACATTTGTGACAATCTGTACACATTACTGACCTGTAAAACAGGAGAAATTATGAGCAGAGAATTCCATTTACTGCTCGTTTGGCGGGTCTTGCCAGAATGGCAAGCTAACGTCAGCTCCGTCATCACGTCAGACATTTTACTGTAGACGCGTAAATAATAACAAACCCCTTTATGGCAGTGTTACTCTGCCATCTACTGCCCCCTGCTGTCCATTGTTAAACAGGTAATATAAAATGATATTAAATATAAACATAAAATTGTGATCACACACTGTGTGGGTCACACTCGCATAAAATCCCCGGGGGTTTTTGCTTTGTATGTCGGGGGCGGGAGATTCATGTGATTGGTTGTTGGTCGTGTTGCTTGAATAAAATCCCCAAGCTCCAGACACGCCCAGCTCCAAGCTATTTTTGAAGCTGTAGTGTGGACGCTCCGTAAGGGCAGCCGTGCGCTCTACATAATATGCTAGCGCACGCACCGGGCAGAGGAGGTGCAGTTTAGCTTCCCTGGTCCCACCATGGGGGGGAAGACTAAAACCCCCTAACTGAATAGCCCTTGACCTGAACGCACTCCTTAGGCTCTTGGGCACAAAGGAGGGGTTCGGTCTGAGTGTCGCGCCGCTCCGGTCACCCCGAATCTGTAAGCAGCTCGGGTGCACCGACAGAGCAGTTAACTCGGACACTCTTTTGGCTGACGTTAAGGCAAGAAGCAAAGCTGTCTTCCACAACAGTGCTTTTAGGGAGGAGAGCTCCAGAGGCTCAAATGGTCCCGAGGCCAGAGCCTCGAGCACTAGGGGCAGGTCCCACTGTGGGGTGGAGGCGTGCACTACTGGGCGCAGCCTCCTGACCCCCTGTAAAAGCCGCGACATCAGTGGTTGACTAAAGGCTGACCTGCCGCAAAATCCCTCATGGCAGGCCGAGATGGCTGCTGCATACACCTTCACTGTTGAATGCGCAAGCCCTCTGTCCACCAGTAACTGTAATAAGGATAAAATAGAGCCTAACTCACAAGATAGGGGCTCTATTCTCCGCTCCTCACACCATCGCTGGAATCCTAGCCACTTTGGCCTGTAACAGGCTGTGGTGGATCCAGCTCTAGCTGCCTGGATAGACTGAATAACACTATCAGACAATCCACCCTGTCTCAACCTGTTCCTCTCAGGAGCCAAACCTGGAGAGGACGGCCGAGAGTGGGTAACGCCCCGATTGCACCTGCCTCTTGAGACATCGCCCCCCAGAACTGGGGAACCGCCCAGGGCTGGCCCACCTTCATCTGTGTCATCTCTGAGTACCACGGCGCCCCAACGCGATCCGGAGCCACTAGGATGACTGACAGACGTTCTCGCCTCACTCTCCTCAGGAGGGGGAGAATGAGACGCAGCGGTGGAAAAGCGTATAGCAGCTTCCTTGGCCATGGCTCGTGTGCAAACGCGTCCACCCCCAAGGGTGGGTCGTCGCTCCGAGCCACGGAGAACCACAGGGCACAGTGGCTGTTTCGCCGGCTGGCTAACAGATCCACTTCCGCTCTCCCGAACTGGGCCCAGATCTGCTTCACCACCTTCGGGTGAAGCACCCACTCGCCTGGCAGGGGGCCGCCCCTCGACATGAGGTCGGCCCCTCTGTTCTCCAGTCCCGGGATATGGAGGGCTCTCAGAGATAACACCACCTCTGAAGCCCATAACCACAGTTCCTCCGCTGTGGTCAACAAGGCGGCGGATCGAACTCCGCCCTGCTTGTTGATATAAGCCACTGTGGTGCTGTTGTCGCTCCTGACCATTACATGTTCCCCCTGAATTAGGGGCCTGAAATGCCGGAGGACTAACACTACCGCCCGTAGCTCTAGGAGGTTGCTGTGTCGAGACTCTGTTAGAGCCCAGCGCCCACCTATAGCCCTCTTCAGGCAGGTCCCTCCCCATCCTGTTCCGGATGCATCCGTGAACACTGTGATGTAGGAGGTCACCCGACCCAGTGGAGACCCCCTCCGGAGGTGATCCGGGAACCCCCAAAACCGGAGGTTGCCCCTCACTGAAGGGGGTATGGTCACCAGCCGCCACTTGTGCCTCTTGGGATCCAAGCGTAGGCTGGAGAACCACCTCTGCAGACGGCGCATATGTAGTAACCCTAACGGGACCATCATGTGAGCAGCCGCCATGAGACCCAGCGTCTGCATGACAGTAAAAGCTGTCACTGTTGCCCCCTGTCGCAGTCTGCGTACCCCCTGAAGAAGGGACGCACGTCTGCTCTCTGACAGGGTGGCGCGCAACGTGCCTGCATCGAGCACCACACCCAAATACAACGCCCGTTGGTGAGGTATGGGGGTGCTCTTTTTCCAATTGATCGCGAAGCCTAATCTGGTTAGGTGTATGATCAATTGTGCTGTGCAAAACATTGCCTGTTCCCGTGACCCAGCCATGACTATGAGGTCGTCTATATAAAATAAAACTCTCATGCCGTGTGCGCGCAGCGGTTGAAGCGCTGTGGCCACACATTTGCTGAATGTGCGTGGGGATAGGGAATAGCCGAACGGCAGTCTGTTGTACTCGTAAGCTATTCCCTGGAAGGCAACACGCAGATACTTTCTGTGCTTTGGAGCAATTTCTACATGAAAGTACGAGTCTTTCAGGTCGATGGTGGTGAACCAATCGCCTGGCTGCACCAGCCCCAGTAACTGTTTCATAGTTAGCATGCAGAATTTCCTGCGGGAAATGTGGCGATTCAGGCCGCGGAGATCTAGAATAGGTCTGAATTCCCCTGTCTTCTTGGGAACCAGGAAGTATATGAGTAGTAGTACACATGTTCCTTTCGTCAAAAAAGTGACAGGTGGTGTGACAGGTCATACCTCTCCCTACTTATGCAAATGAGCTAAGTCCCTTTGATGTCAGATTGGCGTGAAAGACCCCCCGGAGTGATTCTTTTATTGTAGCAATTAAGATAGTTAAGGTATTTGACCCCTGACCCCAAGAGTGGAGTAATTGCCCCGCAATTAGATTAGCCCCAGGCACCCCCTTTGTGTATAGGCCTTTTATTGTATCAATTAAGATAGTTAAGGTATTTGACCCCTGACCCCAAGAGTGGAGTAATTGCCCCTCAATTAGATTAGCCCCAGGCACCCCCTTTGTGTATAGGTATTTTATTGTATCAATTAAGATAGCTAAGGTATTTGACCCCTGACCCTGAGAGTGGAATAATTGTCCCACAATTAGATTAGCCCCAGGCACCCCTTTGTGTATAGGTCTTTTGTTGTATTGATTAAGGTATCTGACCCCTGACCCCGAGAGTGGAGTAATTGCCCCGCAATTAGATTAGCCCCAGGCACCCCCTCTGTTGTATAGGTCTTTTTGATGTATTGAATAAGATAGTCTCTTTGACCCCTCCCCCTCAGAGCCCTTTGTTGTCTAATCTAATTAGCCTTTGATGCCTGCCCTTTTGATGTGTAATTTCACACTGATGAAAGCCTCTGTATAAATGACTAGGCTACGACCATATAGAGATATGCTCAAAAATAAATTAAAAAAAGACAGACAATTCAGCTTACCAAGTCAACCGTCTGAAGCGCCAGTCAAGAAACGAATGCGGCATAGGGTGGGTGGGTTCAGAGTACAGCCTCTTTCTGGTCACGTGTGTTGGAGGAGGGGCTCTGTAAGGAAGGTTGAAGGAACGAGCAGGATTTCTCCCCCCGGTTTGACTGCAAAAGACTCTGACTTTTCTCCAAGGGGATCCGCCTACCCCTCAACATAACAAGCCCCACCTTTCCTCACCAGATCATTTAAAAATGAGAACCCTACAAGGACATTATAGTTTTTCAGCATACTCTTTAATTGTAGGTTTGTGAACTAATGTATAATTACTTTTATTAACTATAGGTTATGCATCCATTAAAGTGTATCTTACAGTTCCTTTGTGAGTGAATTACACACAAATCTGCAGAGTTTTATGTTTTGGCTATAGGGGATGGTGGGTTAAGAGACAGATTCTTAACTAAATCTTTACACATAAATCTGCCGAATGTCTGTAAAAAAGTCTTTAAATCAAAAAACTTGCTTAGAGTCAGAAGCCTAACGAAATCTCATCAAACAGAGTACTTTATGTTAGTGATCCTCTTTTATACACAAAGTGTATCTTTTTGCTGTAGGGTGTACTATTAGATTTTGTTGTACCCGTAAAGAATCTGGTTTCTGCCCCAATTCACTCCATACGGCTCCAGGCTGATCTGAACAAAAGTGTTCATAGCAGACACAGAGTCCCCCCACTACGGGGGGGCGAGAAAAGACACATAGATAGCTACCTTGATAAGGAATCATTGACAGGTTTGTTTTTGGAGGCAAGACCTGACATTGTATCTGAGGGGTTTATAAGACAAGCTCATGTTGGCAGTTAGTGAAAAAACAGGTTTTGCATACATAAAAAGTGTATCTTACAGTTCCTTTAGTTGTAGGATTGTGAACTAATGTATAATTACTTTTATTAACTATAGGTTTGCATCCATTAAAGTGTATCTTACAGTTCCTTTGTGAGTGAATTACACACAAATCTGCAGAGTGTCACTAATATATATATATATATATATATATTCTTTATTTAACCAGGTAAAAAAACTCATTGAGATTAAAATCTCTTTTCCAAGAGTGACCTGGACAAGAAGGGCAGCATGTACAAAGTTACAACATATAAAACACAGACATGAAAGGCAGACAAATACAGCTGTAAAACACAAATAAAATGGCACATTAGCCAGTCAATATGCGAAGTAAAACAAACTATTAAAACATTCAAAAACTGGTGTACTTTCAAAATATAGCTCACTCGAGATGGTTTCTCCAAAATGACAGGGTTTGCATCCATTAAAGTGTATCTTACAGTTCCTTTGTGAGTGAATTACACACAAATCTGCAGAGTGTCACTAATATATATATATATATATATATATATATATATATATTCTTTATTTAACCAGGTAAAAAAACTCATTGAGATTAAAATCTCTTTTCCAAGAGTGACCTGGACAAGAAGGGCAGCATGTACAAAGTTACAACAGATAAAACACAGACATGAAAGGCAGACAAATACAGCTGTAAAACACAAATAAAATGGCACATTAGCCAGTCAATATGCGAAGTAAAACAAACTATTAAAATCATTCAAAAACTGGCAACATTTTAAAACGATTTCAGGATATACGAGCACTCACATCGACCAAAACTAAAAAAGTTTTACGCAGTGACTGACATTCTGTATGGGAGTTCACAACCGAGCTGCTGTAAGGAGTTGAGTATGTTATGGCTCTCGGGGGATGGTGGGTTAAGAGACAGATTCTTAGTTTATGGACTGCCTCAGGGGGTTAACGAAATCTACTAAAAACAAAGTACTTCATTATCTACTTTTTTCAGCTTTTATACACAAAAGTGCAGGGAAGGTAGGCATGTTTAGAACACTATATGTGCGATAGTGTTAGTGTTCCCTGCCCTTATCCATTTATTTTTCTTTATTCAGCAATCGGCAATTGTGTCACCTTGTTTTTCTTGTTATTTAGGAAAGTGCTTGCTTAAATGTTTGTATTTTAAGTGCATATTATAGAACAGGTATAGGGCAATATCAAAATTAGCCCAAACTTTTTTTTTATTCACAATGTTTACTGATAATTATCAAAATAGGCATGGGGTCCAATTCTTAACTTTTCCCTAAAACATTCTAGAATTTCTTTATCTAACACAAAAAAAACATGAATTTTAAAAACATTTGACAACAATAGATACATTGTTCCTGTTTTTATTATGATTATCAGATACAAAATGATAAGTATAAATAAATCTATGCTTTCAAATGCATTATTCAGAGATATTAGGCCTGTCAAATCAAAACTGGAGCATGTGAATAAGAGAGAGCTGAGTCCTAACCAGCAGCCCCTCTGACCCAAACCAAACTCTGAGCAGCAGGCGGCTGAGACGGAGCCAGCCAGCATGCGGACCAAAGTGCTGCTAAGAACTCATGTATAAATGAAATAGCAAGCACTGAATTCAAAGCGTGTATTTACTACACTAAGAGGAAAAGGAGATTTGCCTGAGTTCTGTTGTGAGAGATTCGTGAGTAGAGCAGTGGCATCACGTTTACAATCCCTCCTGTTAGGACGAAAACACAACTGCAGGTAAATGTGATGATGGTGTGTGACAGGTTGAATGCAGCACAATAATCATTTTATTTCTGAAATCTTCGTTCTCGTAATCGTTTAACTAACATTGTAGTTCAAAATAAAATTTGAATAATCACCCTGTGCTCGAACCAAACAAAAGAGAATACAAAATACACTCATGTAATAACAAAAAATAAGTTAATTTGTCATTTTTAAAGCAAAAAAGACAAACTCTACGAATACAGACTTTACATTTTCCAACATCGACATAATACAATTGAAATGTAACCATTTAACATATAAAATCGCTCATGTTTTCATCATGGGTATCTACAGCATTACTATACTTTAGAGAAGATTGGTACAGTATATGATGATGTACATTATATATATATGTATAAAGCTTATGTGGGATACACAAATAAATATCACCCAATGGATGTTATCTACATCTCATCACATTTAACTCCTCAGAGTGATTGTGTCTTGATATTTGTCTATATTGATGTTAAACATGGAGCTGCTGTGATGCAAGTCAAATTTGATCTGACCATTAAAGTATTATCGTATTATCGTATCGTATTTCTGCAGGAGATCCACACATAGACAACTCAACATCACAAAGAGGTCAAAAACTTCACAACAGCCCTTTCAATTGGGACAAAATGTATCGACAGTCATTTAAAAATGACCCCTCTCACAACTAAGAAGAAGTTAAGAAAATGGACACTGCAAATATAGCAAGGTAAAATGCCAAGTGGGTACAGCTCATTACAAATGTTAATCTTGGGTTTGCTTTCACTCGATGAAGCTCAGTGCAAGTTCTTTCATGAAGTGCAGGGTCTTTCATGAAGACTTTCACCTTTCCTAGTCGGATTCTCGTCCCCCTAAATCTATCACAACACGATGGAGTCTAATCGCCAAAGTTTAATATATATTGCCCTTTGTATACACAGCAATAAATATGTTTATCGCACTAAACAAACTTCAACTGTCAATCATTCCAAACACTCTTTAAACCGAGGAGGAGGAGGAGGGGCACACTTAAAATATTGTAACGCAATTTAATCACATTACAAAGTTTGACCCAAAGTTGCTCCCACGCGAATGTTCCCCATGAATTGAATGGTTTTGGAAGAGCAAAGGTAGCAGATAAATTGGCAAGAGCTACAAGTATTGCACATATAGTGTTAGCAATATGATAGCAGAAGAGATAATATGCATATTAGACTGACACAGTGAGTGAAAAGAGGAAGAAAAAGGTTTGATTAGCAGCATTATATTTGTTATTCAGACAACATTTAATTCCAAATTATGCAAGTTAACTGATGATGGCAGGAAATAGTTCAAATGAAAAAAATAGGGCTTTTTTCCTTATATATTACACCTAAATATGGAAAGGTTATATGTTGTAGGTTGTCTCTGAAATACAGAGTTTGCTATACCAATTAAAAGAAAAAAGTCTTATCATATAGACTCTTCCTTCCATCAAATATTTGGCAACATTTGCAAAATATTTGGAAAAATTCTGAATTATTCGGTACAGCTTTGTATGTGGTTTCACTTACATTTTCTCTTAACATGGTCTTCAATATTTGAAAGTCAACTACAAGGCAAACATGCCCATTTAAAGACAAATAAAATAAAAATGGGAAACTACTATGCAAAACGCTCTGTATATATTGATCATAATGTAGTCATTACCCGTTTAATAAGTGTGATGATGGGGACGATTGAAAACAGAACGAGTAGTGACCCCTGTGTAAAAAGAATGGCTGAAGTTTGTAAACTGGAAGACATTTTGGATATCGTTCGTTCTGGCAGTACTATTCCGGGTCATTGGGAAACGATTGTAAACGAAACATTTAAAGTGGTCCTGGAATCTTCATTTTCCGAAACATTCTGTAACATTATCTCAGAAATGAAACAAACATCAAAAGTGTATCATGTGCTCTCATTGTATGCTCTGTTTGTAGATGTAATGCATCTTTGCGTCGAAAACAGCATACACGTGAATATTTTGACTGAAGTGAAAAAACTCCATCACGATATCTCCAGTAATATGGCAAATTCTGAGCTGGAGACTGTCCTGGGGATGCTACAATCAGTATAACTATTGATTGTGTGTGTGAAAAAAATAAAAAAAAGTGTTTTTTACATCTAAAAACTGTTGTCATCATTATAGCAAGGGGAGCGTGTCTGATACATGTGTATTACAGTCCTTCTTGTTGTGTTTTTCAGTGTTTTCTGTGTGTCTGTACACACAAAGCACACTTCATTATCTACTTTTCAGCTTTTTTAAAAAGAAAAGTGTATCTTTCGGTAACTTTCTCAGAGAATTTAAGCATAAACCTGTCAAATGTTCAAAACAGCCTTGTTTCACTGAAATACCCTCAAAATGACAAACGGCCATTAAGAGTCAGATTCTTAACCACATCTACTGAAACAGAGTACTTTCTACAGATGAAGCCTCCCACTCAACGCAATATGTCCCACCCACTCAGCAAATCATATAAAACTAAGGACGACCGTTAAAAACTAGCCATGGATCTGAGAAAAACCAAGTCTGATGTAGCCTGCCCTTATTATCACCAGGATAATGGATACGGGCTTAATGACTGGATGTTACAAAGTAGGGGAGAGGATGTCCCAGAAGAAGAGCTCTCGTCTATATCATATCCATGTAAGGTCTTTAGGACAAAAGAGGACCATGATAACATGACATATGAAGAATATATTTTCTTTAAAAGATGGTATTATAGATAACCCTTTATAGAAACAGTATATCTCATACCACTCGCCAAGATCGCAAACGACAATTAGCAGAAAAGAATAGAAAACGTAAAGAAAAACGGAGAAGAAAAATTAAAAGCAAACGCAGAATGCGAGTGAAAAGAAAGGGACCATAGGACGGAAAACTAAAAAGACAAAAAGAAGGAAGGTGAAAAGAAAAAGAAACAAAGTGAACAAATTTAAACTAGAGGATGGTGTTGTAGAAGCCCTTACCGGATCATAATAATCTTATAGATCATCTCCCGCTAACCGACTGCTGCGAATGTGT